>NW_027005170.1:0-4274 GCF_036934945.1 Oncorhynchus masou masou
AAAGGATTCAGTGGTGAGGTCCAACCAACTCCATGGTAAAGGATTCAGTGGTGAGGTCCAACCAACTCCATGGTAAAGGATTCAGTGGTGAGGTCCAACCAACTCCATGGTAAAGGATTCAGTGGTGAGGTCCAACCAACTCCATGAGTAAAGGATTCAGTGGTGAGGTCCAACCAACTCCATGGTAAAGGATTCAGTGGTGAGGTCCAACCAACTCCATGGTAAAGGATTCAGTGGTGAGGTCCAACCAACTCCATGGTAAAGGATTCAGTGGTGAGGTCCAACCAACTCCATGGTAAAGGATTCAGTGGTGAGGTCCAACCAACTCCATGATAAAGGATTCAGTGGTGAGGTCCAACCAACTCCATGGTAAAGGATTCAGTGGTGAGGTCCAACCAACTCCATGGTAAAGGATTCAGTGGTGAGGTCCAACCAACTCCATGGTAAAGGATTCAGTGGTGAGGTCCAATCCATGGTAAAGGATTCAGTGGTGAGGTCCAACCAACTCCATGATAAAGGATTCAGTGGTGAGGTCCAATCCATGGTAAAGGATTCAGTGGTGAGGTCCAACCAACTCCATGATAAAGGATTCAGTGGTGAGGTCCAACCAACTCCATGATAAAGGATTCAGTGGTGAGGTCCAACTCCATGGTAAAGGATTCAGTGGTGAGGTCCAACCAACTCCATGGTAAAGGATTCAGTGGTGAGGTCCAACCAACTCCATGGTAAAGGATTCAGTGGTGAGGTCCAACCAACTCCATGGTAAAGGATTCAGTGGTGAGGTCCAACCAACTCCATGAAAAAGGATTCAGTGTTGAGGTCCAACCAACTCCATGAAAAATGATTCAGTGGTGAGGTCCAACCAACTTCATGATAAAGGATTCAGTGGTGAGGTCCAACAAACTCCATGAAAAATGATTCAGTGGTGAGGTCCAACCAACTTCATGATAAAGGATTCAGTGGTGAGGTCCAACCAACTCCATGATAAAGGATTCAGTGGTGAGGTCCACCCAACTCCATGGTAAAGGATTCAGTGGTGAGGTACGAACAAATCCATGGTAAAGGATTCAGTGGTGAGGTCCAACCAACTCCATGAAAAAGGATTCAGTGGTGAGGTTCAACCAACTCCATGAAAAAGGATTCAGTGGTGAGGTCCAACCATGGTAAAGGATTCAGTGGTGAGGTCCAACCAACTCCATGAAAAAGATTCAGTGTAGGCCAACCATGTAAAGGATTCAGTGGTGAGGTCCAACCAACTCCATGATAAAGGATTCAGTGGTGAGGTCCAACCAACTCCATGAAAAAGGATTCAGTGGTGAGGTCCAACCAACTTCATGATAAAGGATTCAGTGGTGAGGTCCAACAAACTCCATGGAAAAATGATTCAGTGGTGAGGTCCAACCAACTTCATGATAAAGGATTCAGTGGTGAGGTCCAACCAACTCCATGATAAAGGATTCAGTGGTGAGGTCCACCCAACTCCATGGTAAAGGATTCAGTGGTGAGGTACGAACAAATCCATGGTAAAGGATTCAGTGGTGAGGTCCAACCAACTCCATGAAAAAGGATTCAGTGGTGAGGTCCAACCAACTCCATGAAAAAGGATTCAGTGGTGAGGTCCAACCATGGTAAAGGATTCAGTGGTGAGGTCCAACCAACTCCATGATAAAGGATTCAGTGGTGAGGTCCAACCAACTCCATGATAAAGGATTCAGTGGTGAGGTCCAACCAACTCCATGATAAAGGATTCAGTGGTGAGGTCCAACCAACTCCATGGTAAAGGATTCAGTGGTGAGGTCCAACCAACTCCATGGTAAAGGATTCAGTGGTGAGGTCCAACCAACTCCATGATAAAGGATTCAGTGGTGAGGTCCAACCAACTCCATGGTAAAGGATTCAGTGGTGAGGTCCAACCAACTCCATGATAAAGGATTCAGTGGTGAGGTCCAACCAACTCCATGATAAAGGATTCAGTGGTGAGGTCCAACCAACTCCATGATAAAGGATTCAGTGGTGAGGTCCAACCAACTCCATGGTAAAGGATTCAGTGGTGAGGTCCAACCAACTCCATGGTAAAGGATTCAGTGGTGAGGTCCAACCAACTCCATGAAAAAGGATTCAGTGGTGAGGTCCAACCAACTCCATGATAAAGGATTCAGTGGTGAGGTCCAACCATGGTAAAGGATTCAGTGGTGAGGTCCAACCAACTCCATGATAAAGGATTCAGTGGTGAGGTCCAACCAACTCCATGGTAAAGGATTCAGTGGTGAGGTCCAACCAACTCCATGGTAAAGGATTCAGTGGTGAGGTCCAACCAACTCCATGGTAAAGGATTCAGTGGTGAGGTCCAACCAACTCCATGATAAAGGATTCAGTGGTGAGGTCCAACCAACTCCATGAAAAAGGATTCAGTGGTGAGGTCCAACCAACTTCATGATAAAGGATTCAGTGGTGAGGTCCAACAAACTCCATGAAAAATGATTCAGTGGTGAGGTCCAACCAACTTCATGATAAAGGATTCAGTGGTGAGGTCCAACCAACTCCATGATAAAGGATTCAGTGGTGAGGTCCAACCAACTCCATGGTAAAGGATTCAGTGGTGAGGTACGAACAAATCCATGGTAAAGGATTCAGTGGTGAGGTCCAACCAACTCCATGAAAAAGGATTCAGTGGTGAGGTCCAACCAACTCCATGATAAAGGATTCAGTGGTGAGGTCCCAACTCCATGGTAAAGGATTCAGTGGTGAGGTCCAACCAACTCCATGATAAAGGATTCAGTGGTGAGGTCCAACCAACCCATGATAAAGGATTCAGTGGTGAGGTCCAACCAACTCCATGATAAAGGATTCAGTGGTGAGGTCCAACCAACTCCATGATAAAAGGATTCAGTGGTGAGGTCCAACCAACTCCATGGTAAAGGATTCAGTGGTGAGGTCCAACCAACTCCATGAAAAATGATTCAGTGGTGAGGTCCAACCAACTCCATGATAAAGGATTCAGTGGTGAGGTCCAACCAACTCCATGATAAAGGATTCAGTGGTGAGGTCCAACCAACTCCATGGTAAAGGATTCAGTGGTGAGGTACGAACAAATCCATGGTAAAGGATTCAGTGGTGAGGTCCAACCAACTCCATGAAAAAGGATTCAGTGGTGAGGTTCAACCAACTCCATGAAAAAAGGATTCAGTGGTGAGGTCCAACCATGGTAAAGGATTCAGTGGTGAGTCCAACCAACTCCATGATAAAGGATTCAGTGGTGAGGGTCAACCAACTCCATGGTAAAGGATTCAGTGGTGAGGTCAACCAACTCCATGATAAAGGTTTCAGTGGTGAGGGTCCAACCAACTCCATGGTAAAGGATTCAGTGGTGAGGTCCAACCAACTCCATGGTAAAGGATTCAGTGGTGAGGTCCAACCAACTCCATGGTAAGATTCAGTGGTGAGGTCCAACCAACTCCATGGTAAAGGATTCAGTGGTGAGGTCCAACCAACTCCATGATAAAGGATTCAGTGGTGAGGTCCAACCAACTCCATGGTAAAGGATTCAGTGGTGAGGTCCAACCAACTCCATGGTAAAGGATTCAGTGGTGAGGTCCAACCAACTCCATGGTAAAGGATTCAGTGGTGAGGTTCAACCAACTCCATGAAAAAGGATTCAGTGGTGAGGTCCAACCAACTCCATGGTAAAGGATTCAGTGGTGAGGTCCAACCAACTCCATGATAAAGGATTCAGTGGTGAGGTCCAACCAACTCCATGGTAAAGGATTCAGTGGTGAGGTCCAACCAACTCCATGGTAAAGGATTCAGTGGTGAGGTCCAACCAACTCCATGGTAAAGGATTCAGTGGTGAGGTCCAACCAACTCCATGATAAAGGATTCAGTGGTGAGGTCCAACCAACTCCATGGTAAAGGATTCAGTGGTGAGGTCCAACCAACTCCATGATAAAGGATTCAGTGGTGAGGTCCAACCAACTCCATGATAAAGGATTCAGTGGTGAGGTCCAACCAACTCATGATAAAGGATTCAGTGGTGAGGTCCAACCAACTCCATGATAAAGGATTCAGTGGTGAGGTCCAACCAACTCCATGATAAAGGATTCAGTGGTGAGGTCCAACCAACTCCATGGTAAAGGATTCAGTGGTGAGGTCCAACCAACTCCATGAAAAAGGATTCAGTGGTGAGGTCCAACCAACTCCATGATAAAGGATTCAGTGGTGAGGTCCAACCAACTCCATGATAAAGGATTCAGTGGTGAGGTCCAACCAACTCCATG
>NW_027005171.1:0-4272 GCF_036934945.1 Oncorhynchus masou masou
GCTACCTGCCGCCCCAACCACTACCCACTAGGCTACCTGCTGCCCCAACATTACCCACGAGGCTACCTGCCGCCCCCAACATTACCCACGAGGCTACCTGCCGCCCCAACCACTACCCACTAGGCCACCTGCCGCCCCAACCACTACCCACTAGGCTACCTGCCGCCCCAACCACCAACCACTAGGCTACTGCCGCCCCAACCACTACCCACTAGGCTACCTGCCGCCCCAACCACTCACCCACCAGGCTACCTGCCAGCCCCAACCACTACCCACTAGGCTACCTGCCGCCCCAACCACTAACCACTAGGCTACCTGCCGCCCCAACCACTAACCACTAGGCTACCTGCCGCACCAACCACTAACCACTAGGCTACCTGCCGCCCCAACCACTACCCACTAGGCTACCTGCCGCCCCAACCACTCACCCACTAGGCTACCTGCCGCCCCAACCACTAACCACTAGGCTACCTGCCGCCCCAACCACTACCCACTAGGCTACCTGCCGCCCCAACCACTCACCCACTAGGCTACCTGCCGCCCCAACCACTACCCACTAGGCTACCTGCCGCCCCAACCACTACCCACTAGGCTACCTGCCGCCCCAACCACTACCCACTAGGCTACCTGCCGCCCCAACCACTACCCACTAGGCTACCTGCCGCCCCAACCACTAACCACTAGGCTACCTGCCGCCCCAACCACTACCCACTAGGCTACCTGCCGCCCCAACCACTAACCACTAGGCTACCTGCCGCCCCAACCACTAACCACTAGGCTACCTGCCGCCCTAGCCACTACCACGAGGCTACCTGCCGCCCCAACCACTACCCACTAGGCTTCCTGCCGCCCCAACCACTACCCACTAGGCTACCTGCCGCCCCAACCACTACCCACTAGGCTACCTGCCGCCCCAACCACTAACCACGAGGCTACCTACCGCCCCAACCACTACCCACTAGGCTACCTGCCGCCCCAACATTACCCACGAGGCTACCTGCCGCCCCAACCACTACCCACTAGGCTACCTGCCGCCCCAACCACTACCCACTAGGCTACTTGCTGCCCCAACATTACCCACGAGGCTACTTGCCGCCCCAACCACTAACCACGAGGCTACCTGCCGCCCCAACCACTAACCACGAGGCTACCTACCGCCCCAACCACTACCCACTAGGCTACCTGCCGCCCCAACCACTACCCACTAGGCTACCTGCCGCCCCAACCACTACCCACTAGGCTACCTGCTGCCCCAACCACTACCCACTAGGCTACCTGCCGCCCAACATTACCTACGCAGGCTACCTGCAGCCCCAACCATCACCCACTAGGCTACCTGCCACCTAACATTACCCACGAGGCTACCTGCTGCCCCAACCACTACCACTAGGCTACCTGCCGCCCAACCACTACCCACTAGGCTACCTGCCGCCCCAACCACTACCCACTAGGCTACCTGCCGCCCCAACCACTAACCACTAGGCTACCTGCCGCCCCAACCACTAACCACTTCAGGGCTACCTGCCGCACCAACCACTACCCACTAGGCTACCTGCCGCCCCAACCACTACCCACTCAGGCTACCTGCTGCCCCAACCACTACCCACTAGGCGTCTTCTGCCTCCCGCCCCAACCACTCACCCACTAGGCCACGCCCCAACCACTAACCACTAGGCTACCTGCCGCCCCAACCACTAACCACTAGGCTACCTGCCGCCCTGGCCACACCACGAGGCTACCTGCCGCCCCAACCACAACTGATCAGAAGAATGCCACCCAACCACTGTGCACCCACTAGCCACTCGTGCCGCCCAACCACCTGTCCACTGCCAGGGCTACCTGCCGCCCCAACCACTAACCACTAGGCTACCTGCCGCACCAACCACTAACCACTAGGCTACCTGCCGCCCCAACCACTACCCACTAGGCTACCTGCCGCCCCAACCACTACCCACTAGGCTACCTGCCGCCCCAACCACTACCCACTAGGCTACCTGCCGCCCCAACCACTACCCACTAGGCTACCTGCCGCCCCAACCACTACCCACTAGGCTACCTGCCGCCCCAACCACTACCCACTAGGCTACCTGCCGCCCCAACCACTAACCACTAGGCTACCTGCCGCCCCAACATTACCCACGAGGCTACCTGCCGCCCCAACCACTAACCACCAGGCTACCTGCCGCCCCAACCACTACCCACTAGGCTACCTGCCGCCCCAACCACTAACCACTAGGCTACCTGCCGCCCCAACCACTAACCACTAGGCTACCTGCCGCACCAACCACTAACCACTAGGCTACCTGCCGCCCCAACCACTACCCACTAGGCTACCTGCCGCCCCAACCACTACCCACTAGGCTACCTGCCGCCCCAACCACTATCCACTAGGCTACCTACCGCCCCAACCACTACCCACTAGGCTACCTACCTGCCGCTTTAACACTGTCAGTGTGAAGCAAGCCTGTATGAATGTTCTCTATGGGCCACTCTGGCTCGGACAAGGCTTTAATACTGTCAGTGTGAAGCAAGCCTGTATGAATGTTCTCTATGGGCCACTCTGGCTCGGACAAGGCTTTAATACTGTCACTGTGAAGCAAGCCTGTATGAATGTTCTCTATGGGCCGCTCTGGCCCGCACAAGGCTTTAATACTGTCACTGTGAAGCAAGCCTGTATGAATGTTCTCTATGGGCCGCTCTGGCCCGCACAAGGCTTTAATTCTGTCAGTGTGAAGCAAGCCTGTATGAATGATCTTTATTCCACAGTCAATAAACAGCATAATGCCAATGTTATCTCCTATAGGTGCCATTATAGTGTCTGACTTTGGTTGTGTCAAAAATGGCACCCTGTTCCCTATAGTGCTTTACTTTTGCACTATATAGAGAATAGGGTGCTAAAGCACTATATAGGGTATAGGGTGCTAAAGCACTATATAGGGTATATAGGGGGCCATTTTGGACTCCTCCACGTAGCAGTGTTAACAGCCTGGTGTGTTTGTATTCCCTCAGCATACAAAGAGAAGATGAAGGAGCTGTCTGTTTTCTCCCTCATCTGCTCCTGCTTTTATCCAGAGGCACGCAACAAGCTGGTCGTCTGTGAGTTCGAAGGTAAGAACCAGGTCACATGAGAAGTAAGAACCAATCAGGATAGGAAAGTTACTACAGATATTGCAGGAGTTTCCTCTTGAAATCCAACATGTCTGTGGTAAGGACAGCTTGGTTGCTGATTATCTCCCAAGGGTGGGCAGGTAATACGTTTTGTGTTTTGCGTTTAGCCAGTTTGTTGCCCTGGCTCACAATTTGTTTTGAGTATCGTCTTGGCTGAGCTCGTTCCGAGGGGCCGAGAGTTATAGAAGCATACATGAGTTTTTCAAAAACACGTGAGTTTTAGGAACTATAAGAAAAAGAAAAAAGAGGAAAAATAAGATTGTAAAATAAAAAATATTTAAAAAATTGCCGAACGCCGCCCGAACAAGGAGAGGGACCAACTTCGGCAGAAGTCGTGACACTCATGCTTAATTCCAACCCCTCAGAAAAACATCCACAAAACACACATGAAATGAAGTGTTTTCACATGCACGTATCTTCCCATATCTTTTGGACATGTCCTAAATTACAACCTTCGTGGACAAACATAATCTCTAAACTCGAAGACATGTTTAAAGTGGACATCCAAATAACATAACCTATCTGGGAATTTCTCCACAAGCACTCAACAATACTGACAAACTGCTCTCTGAAATCGTTTTAGCCATGAGTAAGAATGCAATAGGAAGACACTGGCTATCATGTCAATTACCAACCATCCTAGACTGGATCAGCGTTACCAACCATCCTGGACTGGATCAACATTACCAACCATCCTAGACTGGATCAATGTTACCAACCATCCTGGACTATACCAAAATTACCAACCATCCTGGACTCGACCAACATTACCAACCATACTGGACTGGATCAACATACTGTAACCAACGACGTCCAAGATATAGAAAAAGATCAGCTACAATCCATTTGAAACTGGACGCCTTTGTAAATACCTGGACCAAATGGACATCATATATAAACCAAAAAACTACAGAACCTGTCTAAACAACAGACCACAGACCCCAGAAAACGAGAAGACCAGACCCCAGAACACAGAAGACCAGACCCCAGAAGACCAGACCCCATAACTTGGAAGACCAGACCCCAGAAAACTAGATCCCAGAACATAGAAGATCACACCCAAGAACACAAAAGACCAGACCCCAGAAGACTAGAACCCAGAAG
>NW_027005172.1:0-4271 GCF_036934945.1 Oncorhynchus masou masou
TGTCCAGACACTAACCTTTACGTAGGTGTGACAAGGTTTGCACATGTTCATCTCCACTAACTCTGGTCTGACAACACCACAGAAGAGAGAGAGAGAGAGAGAGAGAGAGAGAGAGAGAGAGAAAGAGAGGGGGGAGAGAGAGATAGAGAGAGAGAGAACATGTGTTCTGTGTTATCAGAGCAGTTGCTAGCCTGGCTAGGGGGTATTTTTCACCCACACTCTACGATCATATTCTAGAGTAGAGCTGTCATCACTCAGACCCTCTCCCTCCACTATCTCCCGGTCCACACTCTACGATCATATTCTAGAGTGGAGCTGTCATCACTCAGACCCTCTCCCTCCACTATCTCCCGGTCCACACTCTACGATCATATTCTAGAGTGGAGCTGTCATCACTCAGACCCTCTCCCTCCACTATCTCCCGGTCCACACTCTACGATCATATTCTAGAGTGGAGCTGTCATCACTCAGACCCTCTCCCTCCACTATCTCCCGGTCCACACTCTACGATCATATTCTAGAGTAGAGCTGTCATCACTCAGACCCTCTCCCTCCACTATCTCCCCGGTCCACACTCTACGATCATATTCTAGAGTAGAGCTGTCATCACTCAGACCCTCTCCTCCACTATCTCCCGGTCCACACTCTACGATCATATTCTAGAGTAGAGCTGTCATCACTCAGACCCTCTCCCGCCACTATCTCCCGGTCCACACTCTACGATCATATTCTAGAGTAGAGCTGTCATCACTCAGACCCTCTCCTCCACTATCTCCCGGTCCACACTCTACGATCATATTCTAGAGTAGAGCTGTCATCACTCAGACCCTCTCCCTCCACTATCTCCCGGTCCACACTCTACGATCATATTCTAGAGTAGAGCTGTCATCACTCAGACCCTCTCCCTCCACTATCTCCCGGTCCACACTCTACGATCATATTCTAGAGTAGAGCTGTCATCACTCAGACCCTCTCCCGCCACTATCTCCCGGTCCACACTCTACGATCATATTCTAGAGTAGAGCTGTCATCACTCAGACCCTCTCCCTCCACTATCTCCCGGTCCACACTCTACGATCATATTCTAGAGTGGAGCTGTCATCACTCAGACCCTCTCCCTCCACTATCTCCCGGTCCACACTCTACGATCATATTCTAGAGTAGAGCTGTCATCACTCAGACCCTCTCCCTCCACTATCTCCCGGTCCACACTCTACGATCATATTCTAGAGTAGAGCTGTCATCACTCAGACCCTCTCCCTCCACTATCTCCCGGTCCACACTCCTGGATCCTCATAACATTCAACCTGCACTGGCTGTAACCTCCTGTACCATCCCAACACATACCTAGTGCTACTACAGACTATAACCTCAGCCAACCAGAGCACAGCCCCACTAATACAATGAGGAGAACAGGGGAATGTGGAGTGGGACATACCACCTATAATGAAGAGAACAGGGGGATATGGAGTGGGACATACCACTTCTATAATGAGGAGAACAGGGGGATATGGAGTGGGACATACCACTTCTATAATGAGGAGAGCAGGGGAATGTGGAGTGGGACATACCAGTTCTATAATATAAGGCTGGGAGACTGGGAGACTGGGAGACTGGTAGACTGGGAGACTGTGAGACTGAGAGGCTGGGAGACTGGGAGGCTGGGAGACTGGTAGACTGGGAGACTGGTAGACTGGTAGACTGGGAGACTGTGAGACTGAGAGGCTGGGAGACTGGGAGGCTGGGAGACTGGTAGACTGGGAGACTGTGAGACTGGTAGACTGGGAGACTGTGAGACTGAGAGGCTGGGAGACTGGGAGGCTGGGAGACTGGTAGACTGGGAGACTGTGAGACTGAGAGGCTGGGAGACTGGTAGACTGGGAGACTGGGAGACTGGTAGACTGGGAGACTGGTAGACTGGTAGACTGGGAGACTGTGAGACTGAGAGGCTGGGAGACTGGGAGGCTGGGAGACTGGTAGACTGGGAGACTGTGAGACTGGTAGACTGGGAGACTGTGAGACTGAGAGGCTGGGAGACTGGGAGGCTGGGAGACTGGTAGACTGGGAGACTGTGAGACTGAGAGGCTGGGAGAATGGTAGACTGGGAGACTGGGAGACGAGGAGACTGGGAGACTAGTAGATTAGGAGACTGGGATGCTGGGAGACTGGGAGTCTGGTAGACTGGGAGACTGGGAGACGAGGAGACTGGGAGACTAGTAGATTAGGAGACTGGGATGCTGGGAGACTGGGAGTCTGGTAGACTGGGAGACTGCGAGACTGGGAGGCTGGGAGGCTGGTAGACTGGGAGACGAGGAGACTGGGAGACTAGGAGACTGAGAGACTAGGAGACTGAGAGACTGGGAGACTGGGAGACGAGGAGACTGAGAGACTAGGAGACTGAGAGACTGGGAGACTAGGAGACTGGTAGACTGGGAGACGAGGAGACTGAGAGACTAGGAGACTGAGAGACTGGGAGACTGGGAGACTAGGAGACTGAGAGACTAGGAGACTGAGAGACTGGGAGACTGGGAGACTAGGAGACTGAGAGACTGGGAGACTAGGAGACTGGTAGACTGGGAGACGAGGAGACTGGGAGACTAGGAGACTGGGAGACTAGTAGATTAGGAGACTGGTAGACTGGGAGACGAGGAGACTGGGAGACTAGGAGACTGGGAGACTAGGAGACTGGGAGACTAGTAGATTAGGAGACTGGTAGACTGGGAGACGAGGAGACTGGGAGACTAGGAGACTGGGAGACTAGTAGATTAGGAGACTGGTAGACTGGGAGTCTGGTAGATTAGGAGACGAGGAGACTGGGAGGCTGGGAGGCTGGTAGACTGGGAGACGAGGAGACTGGGAGACTAGGAGACTGAGAGACTGGGAGACTAGGAGACTGGTAGACTGGGAGACGAGGAGACTGGGAGACTAGGAGACTGGGAGACTAGTAGATTAGGAGACTGGTAGACTGGGAGTCTGGTAGATTAGGAGACGAGGAGACTGGGAGACTAGGAGACTGGGAGACTGGGAGACTGCGAGACTGGGAGGCTGGGAGGCTGGTAGACTGGGAGACGAGGAGACTGGGAGACTAGGAGACTGGGAGACTAGTAGATTAGGAGACTGGTAGATTAGGAGACTGGGAGACTGCGAGACTGGGAGGCTGGGAGACGAGGAGACTGGGAGACTAGGAGACTGAGAGACTGGGAGACTGGGAGACTAGGAGACTGGGAGACTGGGAGACTAGGAGAATGGTAGACTGGGAGACTGAGAGACTAGGAGACTGGGAGACTAGGAGACTGGGAGACTGGGAGACTAGGAGAATGGTAGACTAGGAGACTGAGAGACTGGGAGACGAGGAGACTGGGAGTGGGAGAGAGATAGACTGACTGACTTTCTACACATGACTGACTGGAGTTTTTTAATAGAGGTTGTTGAATCACAGCTGTTGATTTACTGCCTTGGAGAAGAGCGAGATGCAGTTTGTGTGTTTTCTCCTGTTCTGCCATGTGCTCTGTTTTCTCTGATTATTCTATGCTCCAACCTGTTCTGTACTGTGCTCCTGCCTCTAACCTGTTCTGTACTGTTCTCCTGCCTCTAACCTGTTCTGTACTGTTCTCCTGCCTCCAACCTGTTCTGTACTGTTCTCCTGCCTCCAACCTGTTCTGTACTGTGCTCCTGCCTCCAACCTGTTCTGTACTGTGCTCCTGCCTCCAACCTGTTCTGTACTGTGCTCCTGCCTCTTACCTGTTCTGTACTGTGCTCCTGCCTCCAACCTGTTCTGTACTGTGCTCCTGCCTCTAACCTGTTCTGTACTGTGCTCCTGCCTCCAACCTGTTCTGTACTGTGCTCCTGCCTCTAACCTGTTCTGTACTGTGCTCCTGCATCCAACCTGTTCTGTACTGTGCTCCTGCCTCCAACCTGGTCTGTACTGTGCTCCTGCCTCCAACCTGTTCTGTACTGTGCTCCTGCCTCCAACCTGTTCTGAACTGTGCTCCTGCCTCCAACCTGTTCTGTACTGTGCTCCTGCCTCTAACCTGTTCTGTACTGTGCTCCTGTCTCCAACCTGTTCTGTACTGTGCTCCTGCATCCAACCTGTTCTGTACTGTGCTCCTGCCTCCAACCTGTTCTGAACTGTGCTCCTGCCTCCAACCTGTTCTGAACTGTGCTCCTGCCTCCAACCTGTTCTGTACTGTGCTAATAATACACAGTGTCATGGCAGATGGCCAGTTCGGTGTAGTAATACACAGTGTCATGGCAGATGGCCAGTTCTGTGT
>NW_027005173.1:0-4271 GCF_036934945.1 Oncorhynchus masou masou
TGAATTACTAAAAAATCATACAATGTGATTTTCTGGATTTTTGTTTTAGATTCTGTCTCTCACAGTTGAAGTGTACCTATGATAAAAATTTACAGACCTCTACATGCTTTGTAAGTAGGGCATACCTGCAAAATCGGCAGTGTATCAAATACTTGTTCTCCCCACTGTATATATACAGTGCCTTGCGAAAGTATTCGGCCCCCTTGAACTTTGCGACCATTTGCCACATTTCAGGCTTCAAACATAAAGATATAAAACTGTATTTTTTTTGTGAAGAATCAACAACAAGTGGGACACAATCTTGAAGTGGAACGACATTTATTGGATATTTCAAACTTTTTTAACAAATTAAAAACTGAAAAATTGGGCGTGCAAAATTATTCAGCCCCTTTACTTTCAGTGCAGCAAACTCTCTCCAGAAGTTCAGTGAGGATCTCTGAATGATCCAATGTTGACCTAAATGACTAATGATGATAAATACAATCCACCTGTGTGTAATCAAGTCTCCGTATAAATGCACCTGCACTGTGATAGTCTCAGAGGTCCGTTAAAAGCGCAGAGAGCATCATGAAGAACAAGGAACACACCAGGCAGATCCGACATACTCTTGTGAAGTTTAAAGCCGGATTTGAATACAAAAAGATTTCCCAAGCTTTAAACATCCCAAGGAGCACTGTGCAAGCGATAATATTGAAATGGAAGGAGTATCAGACCACTGCAAATCTAACAAGACCTGGCCGTCCCTCTAAACTTTCAGCTCATACAAGGAGAAGACTGATCAGAGATGGAGCCAAGAGGCCCATGATCACTCAGGATGAACTGCAGAGATCTACAGCTGAGGTGGGAGACTCTGTCCATAGGTCGTATATTGCACAAATCTGGCCTTTATGGAAGAGTGGCAAGAAGAAAGCCATTTCTTAAAGATATCCATAAAAAGTGTTGTTTAAAGTTTGCCACAAGCCACCGGGGAGACACACCAAACATGTGGAAGAAGGTGCTCTGGTCAGATGAAACCAAAATTGAACTTTTTGGCAACAATGCAAAATGTTATGTTTGGCGTAAAAGCAACACAGCTCATCACCCTGAACACACCATCCCCACTGTCAAACATGGTGGGGGCAGCATCATGGTTTGGGCCTGCTTTTCTTCAGCAGGGACAGGGAAGATGGTTAAAATTGATGGGAAGATGGATGGAGCCAAATACAGGACCATTTTGGAAGAAAACCTGATGGAGTCTGCAAAAGACCTGAGACTGGGACGGAGATTTGTCTTCCAACAAGACAATGATCCAAAACATAAAGCAAAATCTACAATGGAATGGTTAAAAAATAAACATATCCAGGTGTTAGAATGGCCAAGTCAAAGTCCAGACCTGAATCCAATCGAGAATCTGTGGAAAGAACTGAAAACTGCTGTTCACAAATGCTCTCCATCCAACCTCACTGAGCTCGAGCTGTTTTGCAAGGAGGAATGGGAAAAAAATTCAGTCTCTCGATGTGCAGAACTGATAGAGACATACCCCAAGCGACTTACAGCTGTAATCGCAGCAAAAGGTGGCGCTACAAAGTATTAACTTAAGGGGGCTGAATAATTTTGCACGCCCAATTTTTCAGTTTTTGATTTGTTAAAAAAGTTTGAAATATCCAATAAATGTCGTTCCACTTCATGATTGTGTCCCACTTGTTGTTGATTCTTCACAAAAAAATACAGTTTTATATCTTTATGTTTGAAGCCTGAAATGTGGCAAAAGGTCGCAAAGTTCAAGGGGGCCGAATACTTTCGCAAGGCACTGTATAGTGTATCTATCCCCCGATTGTCATTTCCTGACCTTAGAGAGCCTTTTTATGTCTCTATTTGGTTTCGTAAGGGTGTGATTTTGGGTGGGCATTCTATGTTTTGTTTTCTATGATTTTGTGTGTCTATGTTTTGGCCGGATATGGTTCACAATCAGGGACAGCTGTCTATCGTTGTCTCTGATTGGGAACCATACTTAGGTAGCCCTTTTCCACTCGTTTCGTTGTGTGTAGTTAACTTTGTTTGTGGCACGTAGCCCTGTAAACTTTACGGTTGTTTAAAAGTAATGCACACTCACAACGCTGCGCTTTGGTCTTCGTTCAACGTCGGCCGTGACAGAACTACCCACCACCAAAGGACTGGACGGAAAGGGACCCTGGACGCAGGCCGGGAAGTATCGCCGTCCAAGGGAGGAGATGGAGGCAGCTAAGGCGGATTGGCGGCGATATGAGGAGGCAAGTCAGCGAAGCAGGCACGAGAGGCAGCCCCAAAAAATGTTTTTGTGGGGGGCACATGGGGAGTTGGCAGAGGCGGAGTTTAGACCTGAGCCAACTCCCCGTGCTTACCGTGGGGAGCATGTGACTGGTCAGGTACCGTGTTATGGGGTGATTCGCACAGTGTCTCAATTGAGCATTCTCAGGACGGTGTGCTCTGTGCCAGTGTCCCGCATTTGCCGGGTGGAAGTGGGCATCCAGCCAGAACGGGTTGTGCCAGCTCTGCGCTCAAGACCGCCAGTGCGCCTTCACTGCCCAGTGTATCCGATGCCCGCACCATGCACCAGGACTCCTGTGTGTCTCTCCAGCCCAGTGATGATCCATGGCACGAAGCCTCCAGTGATGATCCATGGCAAGAAGCCTCCAGTGATGATCCATGGCACAAAGCCTCCAGTGATGATCCATGGCACGAAGCCTCCAGTGATGATCCATGGCAAGAAGCCTCCAGTGATGATCCATGGCACAAAGCCTCCAGTGATGATCCATGGCACGAAGCCTCCAGTGATGATCCATGGCAAGAAGCCTCCAGTGATGATCCATGGCACGAAGCCTCCAGTGATGTTCCTTGGCAAGAAGGCTCCAGTCATGATCCATGGCACAACGCCTCCAGTGATGATCTATGGCATGAAGCCTCCAGTGATGATCCATGGCACAAATCCTCCAGTGATGATTCATGGCAAGAAGCCTCCAGTGAGGATCCATGGCAAGAAGCCTCCAGTGATCCATGGCACGAAGCCTCCAGTGATGATCCATGGCAAGAAGCATCCAGTGATGATTCAGGGCACGAAGCCTCCAGTGAGTCATGGCCTGAAGCCTCCAGCGACGGCCTCCAGTCCGGATCCTCCAGCGACGGTTCCCAGTCCGGGCCCACAACGAGGTCCCCAGTCGGGGTCGACGGCAAAGGGGTCCCCGCAAAGGGTGCCACCAAGTGGGGTGAGCCAGTGGTGGAGCGGGGTCAGTGACAGTCCCCAGTCCAGAGCCTCCAGCGACAGTCCCCAGTCCTGAGCCTTTGGCGATGATTCACGGTCCTGGTGTCTCTGGCGGCGATCCACGGTCCGGTTCCACAGAAGTGGAGGGATCAGTGTAGGACGGGGTCTACGTCCCGAACGGAGCCGCCACCGAGGGTAGAAGCATTCTATGTTTTGTTTTCTATAATTCTTTGTTTCTATGTTTTGTTTTCTATAATTCTGTGTTTCTATGTTTTGGCCGGGTATGGTTCTCAATCAGGGACAGCTGTCTATCATTGTCTCTGATTGGGAACCATACTTAGTAGCCCTTTTTTCTGTTAATGATGATGTTAATGATATTAATGATCTTCAGGTCGGAGCTCTAGAACGCAGGCCTGAGTTTCCGAATTACGAGCTGGATGACTTCATTGACAGCATGGCCAATGTTGAATGTATATCCCTTTAAACTTGGAAAAAGAGACCCTTAAACCCAGACTTGGACTCCACTAGTGATTGCTTTACAATGCTTGCAGTTAGCCAATGATTCCTTCCAAACTACTCATTGTTAGATTTGTAATTTCCAACTTGTTGTGTAATGTTTATCTCCAATGGCCGATGAACACCGATACATTTTATCTATAATTTCTCTTCATAATTTCTCTTCATATGACAAGAATTGAAAAGTATTTGCGAGTAGATTATCGACTTCATTCATGATGATGACTGCTGACTTGCTAGCTAAGATGTTGAAAGTCTGATGTTGGCATGATGAGTCCAATCGAAGCTACTGTAGATATAACGTGATTTGATGTTATTTTACCTGCGGCCAATGAACTTGAGCCTTCTTGGATGGGCACGTCTAATGTAACTCTATGGCAGCACACAAGGGGCTTGAATTTTCGAGCTCTCCACATAGATTTTGCGGTGAGGTAGTGTCCCCATGAGTGACAGAATACTGAGTCAATCACGGGTCAACTAGAGAACATCACCAACCCCTAAGCTCCGTATTTTCCATTGGCTGCCCCACCATCACAGG
>NW_027005174.1:0-4270 GCF_036934945.1 Oncorhynchus masou masou
GACCCACAACCACCCTACAGGTACCATGACCCACAACCACCCTACAGGTACCATGACCCACAACCACCCTACAGGTACCATATACCATGACCCACAACCACCCTACAGGTACCATACACCATGACCCACAACCACCCTACAGGTACCATACACCATGACCCACAACCACCCTACAGGTACCATGACCCACAACCACCCTACAGGTACCATACACCATGACCTACAACCACCCTACAGGTACCATGACCCACAACCACCCTACAGGTACCATAGGCTAGACATTATAGTATAGCCTGCTATTTAACTAGCCTGGTCCCACATCTGTTTGTGCTGTCTTGCTCTAGTGATTAGCCTGGGGACGAGGTTAGTGTCTTACCAACTCCTATAGGCAAGACAACAGCAACAGGTCTGGGAGCAGGTTCACTGGGTTTACCTGGTATTACCATCTATAATGACATAATAGTGACCTGTCTGATTCCAACAGGTCTGGGAACAGGTTCACTGGGTTTACCTGGTATTACCATCTATAATGACATAATAGTGACCTGTCTGATTCCAACAGGTCTGGGAACAGGTTCACTGGGTTTACCTGGTATTACCATCTATAATGACATAATAGTGACCTGTCTGATTCCAACAGGTCTGGGAACAGGTTCACTGGGTTTACCTGGCATTACCATCTGTAATGACATAATAGTGACCCGTCTGATTCCAACAGGTCTGGGAACAGGTTCACTGGGTTTACCTGGTATTACCATCTATAATGACATAATAGTGGCCTGTCTGATTCCAACAGGTCTGGGAACAGGTTCACTGGGTTTACCTGGTATTACCATCTATAATGACATAATAGTGACCTGGCTGATTCCAACAGGTCTGGGAACAGGTTCACTGGGTTTACCTGGTATTACCATCTACAATGACATAATAGTGGCCTGTCTGATTCCAACAGGTTTCCTGGGCTCTCTGACCACGGCTCTGTTTGCATCGTACGCGGTGCAGGGCAAACCGCTGGTGACCTGGGGTCGCGACCTCATGAAGGTCATCCCCAAGGCCGAGGAGTACTGTAAGAAGACCATACGCCACATGGCAGGTGTGTGTGTGTGTGTGTGTGTGTGTGAAAAATAGACTGTGTGTGTGTGATTAAATGGTGGTGTATGTTGTGTCCACTGCAGAGTACCAGGAGAAGTGGTTCTACTTCGAGGCTAAGTGGCAGTTCTACCTGGAGGAGAGAGGCGTGGAGGAGGAGGGGCAGAACAAGCCCCTGTTTCCTGACACCTACAACGCTGAGGAGACAGACAAGGTCATTCATTGGTTCCATTCTACCTGGCAAACTGGATATGTAAAGATATTTAACAGATGTATTTAACTCAGGTGTGTTGTCCTCTCTACAGGTGTAGAAGTATTTAACTCAGGTGTGTTCTCCTCTCTACAGGTGTAGAAGTATTTAACTCAGGTGTGTTCTCCTCTCTACAGGTGTAGAAGTATTTAACTCAGGTGTGTTCTCCTCTCTACAGGTGTAGAAGTATTTAACTCAGGTGTGTTCTCCTCTCTACAGGTGTAGAAGTATTTAACTCAGGTGTGTTCTCCTCTCTACAGGTGTAGAAGTATTTAACTCAGGTGTGTTCTCCTCTCTACAGGTGTAGAAGTATTTAACTCAGGTGTGTTCTCCTCTCTACAGGTGTAGAAGTATTTAACTCAGGTGTGTTCTCCTCTCTACAGGTGTAGAAGTATTTAACTCAGGTGTGTTCTCCTCTCTACAGGTGTAGAAGTATTTAACTCAGGTGTGTTCTCCTCTCTACAGGTGTAGAAGTATTTAACTCAGGTGTGTTCTCCTCTCTACAGGTGTAGAAGTATTTAACTCAGGTGTGTTCTCCTCTCTACAGGTGTAGAAGTATTTAACTCAGGTGTGTTCTCCTCTCTACAGGTGTAGAAGTATTTAACTCAGGTGTGTTCTCCTCTCTGCAGGTGTAGAAGTATTTAACTCAGGTGTGTTCTCCTCTCTACAGGTGTAGAAGTATTTAACTCAGGTGTGTTCTCCTCTCTACAGGTGTAGAAGTATTTAACTCAGGTGTGTTCTCCTCTCTACAGGTGTAGAAGTATTTAACTCAGGTGTGTTCTCCTCTCTACAGGTGTAGAAGTATTTAACTCAGGTGTGTTCTCCTCTCTACAGGTGTAGAAGTATTTAACTCAGGTGTGTTCTCCTCTCTACAGGTGTAGAAGTATTTAACTCAGGTGTGTTCTCCTCTCTACAGGTGTAGAAGTATTTAACTCAGGTGTGTTCTCCTCTCTACAGGTGTAGAAGTATTTAACTCAGGTGTGTTCTCCTCTCTGCAGGTGTAGAAGTATTTAACTCAGGTGTGTTCTCCTCTCTGCAGGTGTAGAAGTATTTAACTCAGGTGTGTTCTCCTCTCTGCAGGTGTAGAAGTATTTAACTCAGGTGTGTTCTCCTCTCTACAGGTGTAGAAGTATTTAACTCAGGTGTGTTCTCCTCTCTACAGGTGTAGAAGTATTTAACTCAGGTGTGTTCTCCTCTCTACAGGTGTAGAAGTATTTAACTCAGGTGTGTTCTCCTCTCTACAGGTGTAGAAGTATTTAACTCAGGTGTGTTCTCCTCTCTACAGGTGTAGAAGTATTTAACTCAGGTGTGTTCTCCTCTCTACAGGTGTAGAAGTATTTAACTCAGGTGTGTTCTCCTCTCTACAGGTGTAGAAGTATTTAACTCAGGTGTGTTCTCCTCTCTACAGGTGTAGAAGTATTTAACTCAGGTGTGTTCTCCTCTCTACAGGTGTAGAAGTATTTAACTCAGGTGTGTTCTCCTCTCTACAGGTGTAGAAGTATTTAACTCAGGTGTGTTCTCCTCTCTACAGGTGTAGAAGTATTTAACTCAGGTGTGTTCTCCTCTCTACAGGTGTAGAAGTATTTAACTCAGGTGTGTTGTCCTCTCTACAGGTGTAGAAGTATTTAACTCAGGTGTGTTCTCCTCTCTACAGGTGTAGAAGTATTTAACTCAGGTGTGTTCTCCTCTCTACAGGTGTAGAAGTATTTAACTCAGGTGTGTTCTCCTCTCTACAGGTGTAGAAGTATTTAACTCAGGTGTGTTCTCCTCTCTACAGGTGTATAAGTATTTAACTCAGGTGTGTTCTCCTCTCTACAGGTGTAGAAGTATTTAACTCAGGTGTGTTGTCCTCTCTACAGGTGTAGAAGTATTTAACTCAGGTGTGTTGTCCTCTCTGCAGGTGTAGAAGTATTTAACTCAGGTGTGTTCTCCTCTCTACAGGTGTAGAAGTATTTAACTCAGGTGTGTTCTCCTCTCTACAGGTGTAGAAGTATTTAACTCAGGTGTGTTCTCCTCTCTACAGGTGTAGAAGTATTTAACTCAGGTGTGTTCTCCTCTCTACAGGTGTAGAAGTATTTAACTCAGGTGTGTTCTCCTCTCTACAGGTGTAGAAGTATTTAACTCAGGTGTGTTCTCCTCTCTACAGGTGTAGAAGTATTTAACTCAGGTGTGTTCTCCTCTCTCCAGGTGTAGAAGTATTTAACTCAGGTGTGTTCTCCTCTCTACAGGTGTAGAAGTATTTAACTCAGGTGTGTTCTCCTCTCTACAGGTGTAGAAGTATTTAACTCAGGTGTGTTCTCCTCTCTACAGGTGTAGAAGTATTTAACTCAGGTGTGTTCTCCTCTCTACAGGTGTAGAAGTATTTAACTCAGGTGTGTTCTCCTCTCTACAGGTGTAGAAGTATTTAACTCAGGTGTGTTCTCCTCTCTACAGGTGTAGAAGTATTTAACTCAGGTGTGTTCTCCTCTCTACAGGTGTAGAAGTATTTAACTCAGGTGTGTTCTCCTCTCTACAGGTGTAGAAGTATTTAACTCAGGTGTGTTCTCTCTCTCTACAGGTGTAGAAGTATTTAACTCAGGTGTGTTCTCCTCTCTGCAGGTGTAGAAGTATTTAACTCAGGTGTGTTGTCCTCTCTGCAGGTGTAGAAGTATTTAACTCAGGTGTGTTCTCCTCTCGCAGGTGTAGAAGTATTTAACTCAGGTGTGTTCTCCTCTCTACAGGTGTAGAAGTATTTAACTCAGGTGTGTTCTCCTCTCTACAGGTGTAGAAGTATTTAACTCAGGTGTGTTCTCCTCTCTGCAGGTGTAGAAGTATTTAACTCAGGTGTGTTCTCCTCTCTGCAGGTGTAGAAGTGATTTAACTCAGGTGTGTTCTCCTCTCTCCAGGTGTAGAAGTATTTAACTCAGGTGTGTTCTCACTCTCTACAGGTGT
>NW_027005175.1:0-4269 GCF_036934945.1 Oncorhynchus masou masou
CGATAGAATATAGGGATACAAATATTGAGGAAGTGTCTGTGTGATAATATATTATTATGTAGTCATGTGAATAATTATAGATTTAACAGAACACAAATCAGGAGTTGTTTGGGTGTTTGATAACTAATGATAATGATGTTTGATAACTAATGATAATGATGTTTGATAACTAATGATAATGATGTTTGATAACTAATGATAATGATGTTTGGTAACTAATGATAATGATGTTTGGTAACTAACGATAATGATGTTTGATAACTAATGATAATGATGTTTGGTAACTCATTTTATTTAGTTTATTTTTACTTTATTTCACCTTTATTTAACCAGGTAGGCTAGTTGAGAACACCTTTATTTAACCAGGTAGGCTAGTTGAGAACACCTTTATTTAACCAGGTAGGCTAGTTGAGAACACCTTTATTTAACCAGGTAGGCTAGTTGAGAACACCTTTGTTGCCAGGTAGGCTAGTTGAGAACACCTTTATTTAACCAGGTAGGCTAGTTGAGAACAAGTTCCCATTTGCAACTGCGACCTGGCCAAGCAAAAACAAAGCAATTCGACACATTCAACAACAACGAGTTACACATGGAATAAACAAAACATACAGTCAATAACGCAGTAGAAAAATAAGTCTATATACAATGTGAGCAAATGAGGTGAGATAAGGGAGGTAAAGGCAAAAAAAGGCCATGGTGGCAAAGTAAATACAATATTGCAAGTAAAACACTGGAATGGTAGATTTGCAGTGGAAGAATGTGCAAAGTAGAAATAAAAATAATGGGGTGTAAAGGAGCAAAATAAATAAATAAATAAATGCAGTAGGGAAAGAGGGAGTTGTTTGGCTAAATTATAGATGGGCTATGTACAGTTGCAGTAATCTGTGAGCTGCTCTGACAGCTGGTGCTTAAAGCTAGTGAGGGAGATAAGTATTTCCAGCTTCAGAGATTTTTGCAGTTCGTTCCAGTCAGTGGCAGCAGAAAACTGGAAGGAAAGATGACCAAAGGAGGAATTGGCTTTGGGGATGACCAGTGAGATATACCTGCTGGAGTGTTTGCTGCTATGGTGACCAGTGAGCTGAGATAAGGTAGGGCTTTACCTAGCAGAGATTTGTAGATAACCTGTAGCCAGTGGGTTTGGCAACGAGAATGAAGCAAGGGCCTGCCAACGAGAGTGTACAGGTCGCAATGGTGGGTAGTGGGGCTTTGGTGACAAAGCGGATGGCACTGTGATAGACTGCATCCAATTTGTTGAGTAGAGTGTTGGAGGTTATTTTATAGATGACATCACCGAAGTAGAGGATCGGTAGGATAGTCAGTTTTACGAGGGTATGTTTGGCAGCATGAGTGAAGGATGCTTTGTTGCTATATAGGAAGCCGATTCTAGATTTCATTTTGGACTGGAGATGTTTGATATGGGTCTGGAAGGAGAGTTTACAGTCTAACCAGACACCTAGGTATTTGTAGTTGTCCACGTATTCTAAGTCAGAGCCGTCCAGGTTAGTGATGCTGGACAGGCGAGTAGCTGCGGGCAGTGATCAGTTGAATAGCATGTCTTTAGTTTTACTTGTGTTTAAGCGCAGTTGGAGGCCACGGAATGAGAGTTGTATGGCATTGAAGCTTGCCTGGAGGGTTGTTTACACAGTGTCCAAAGAGCGGCCAGAAGTATACAGAATGGTGTCGTCTGCATAGAGGTGTATCAGAGAATCACCAGCAATAAGAGCAACATCATTGATATATACAGAGAAGAGAGTCTGCCCGGGGATTGAACCCTGTGGTACCCCCATAGAGACTGTCAGAGGTCCGGACAACATGCCCTCCGATTTGACACACTGAACTCTATCATAGAAGTAGTTGGTAAACCAGGCGAGGAAATCATTTGAGAAACCAAGGCTGTCGAGTCTGCCAATAAGAAGGTTGTGATTGACAGAGTCGAAAGCCTTGGCCAGATCAATGAATACGGCTGCACAGTAATGTTTCGTATCGATGGCGGTTAAGATATCGTTTAGGACCTTGAGCGTGGCTGATGTGCACCCATGAACTGAAACCAGATTGCATAGCGGAGTAGGTATGGTGGGATTCGAAATGGTCGGTAATCAGTTTGTTAACTTGGCTTTCGAAGACATTAGAAAGACAGGGTAGGATAGATATAGGTCTGTAGCAGTTTGGGTCTAGAGTGTCACCCCCATTGAAGAGGGTGATGACCGCGGCAGCTTTCCAATCTTTGGGAATCTCAGATGACACGAAAGAGAGGTTGAACAGGCTAGTAATAGGGGTTGCAACAATTTTGACAGATCATTTTAGAAAGAGAGGGTCCAGATTGTCTAGCCCGGCTGATTTGTAGGGTCCAGATTTTGCAGCTCTTTCAGATCATCAGCTATCTGGATTTGGGTGAAGGAGAAATGTTGAGGGCTTTGGCGGGTTGCTGTGGAGGGTTGCCGGGCAGTTGACCAGGGTAGGGGTAGCCATGTGGAAAGCTTGGCCAGCCGTAGAGAAATGCTTATTGAAATTGTCAATTATAGTGGATTTATCGGTGGTGACAGTGTTTCCTATCCTCAGAGCAGTGGACAGCTGGGAGGAGGTGCTCTTATTCTCCATGCAGACTTTACAGTGTCCCAGAAGATTTTGAGTTAGTACTACAGGATGCAAATTTCTGTTTGAAAAAGCTTAGCCTTAGCTTTACAATCAAGTTCTTTTGCATATTTGTTCCTAACTTCCCTGAAATGATGATAATGGTGTTTGGTAATGAATAATAATGATGTTTGACAATGAATAACAATAAATAATAATGGTGTTTGATTTGTAGGATTCTATCTAGAAATATACTTATTGATGTTACCATACTAGAATGTATTGATGAATTTACATGTCATCAAGGAATATATATGTTGGGGTCAATGAAGGGTGGATAGAACTTGGTGTATGGAAAGTTACTGAGAGAGACAAGGGGAAGTGCTGAAATATTCTGTTCAAAAACATGTTATGTTGAATATCAATGTTCCTAAAAGAGGGAGACAAAGGGCAACTAGTTTCAGTCTCTGATAAGGCAGGACAGCTGCAGAACTAGGGAGGAGCCAGGAATTCAACAGTCTAGTTAGTCTCTGATAAGGCAGGCCAGCTGCATGACTAGGGAGGAGCCAGGAATTCGGCTTAATTTCAAGTCAACACGATGAAGTGTGAAGAAACCTCTGGGAGGGGGGGGCCAGAGGGGCCCACCACAACAACCCTCCTACTACAGTCATCTCACACACATACACTTCCACACCCACCAAGGTTCTTGCATCAGGCAGGACCATGACTACACCAGTGAGAGGAACCAATTCATGTCCTGCCTAGTGACAGAGATGTGTATTGGCTGTCGAGATGTGTAAGGAGTTGGTCCTGCCTAGTAGAGAGATGTATTGGCTGTCTATATGTGCAAGGAGTTGGTACCGCCTCGTAATAGAGATGTATTGGCTGTTTTGATGTGTAAGGAGTTGGTCCTGTTTAGTAACAGAGATGTATTGGCTGTCTAGATGTGTAAGGTGTTAGGTCCTGCCTAGTAACAGAGATGTATTGGCTGTCTATATGTGCAAGGAGTTGGTCCTGCCTAGTACCAGAGATGTATTGGCTGTCTAGATGTGTAAGGGAGTTGGTCCTGCCTAGTAACAGAGATGTATTGGCTGTCTAGATGTGTAGGAGTTGGTCCTGCCTAGTAACAGAGATGTATTGGCTGTCCCGATGTGTAAGGAGTTGGTCCTGCCTAGTAACAGAGATGTATTGGCTGTCTAGATGTGTAAGAAGTTGACCCTGACAAGTAACAGAGATGTATCGGCTGTCTAGATGTGTGTAAGGAGTTGGTCCTGCCTAGTATGAGTTTATAAACATATGTTCTTGTATAATCACACATTGTCTTTGTAGCTGTATGACCCAGTGGGTGAATAAACTTGGTTTGAGTTTTTACTCTGTTCAGAACCTAACAGACTTTAGAAAATGGTGATACATTTGGAGAATCTGGGTTAACATATCTATATACTCAAGGTTTGTGTTCATATTTGTGGATCCATTTAATTTGAATGATCTCATATTCAATCAGATTTAGTTCCTACTATATCTTTAATTCTTTGTTTATCAGACAGTCACCAACAAGTTGTTCTGGTCTTACCTGTTTCTCAGTCCTCTCTGCTGCAGCTGACACTGTATCATGGCCTTTATGTTCATCCATCACACACAGCAGACAGATACACTGCTGATCGGTACGACAGTAAACCTCCAGCAGTTTGTCATGAT
>NW_027005176.1:0-4267 GCF_036934945.1 Oncorhynchus masou masou
ACAACATGGACAGATGATGGTCATGAAGAAGGGTTAGTTAGAGACAACATGGACAGATGGTCGTGAAGAAGGCTGAGTTAGAGACAACATGGACAGATTGTCATGAAGAAGGCTGAGTTAGAGACAACATGGACAGATGATGGTCATGAAGAAGGCTGAGAAAGAGAGACAACATGGACAGACGATGGTCATGAAGAAGGCTGAGTTATAGACAACATGGACAGATGGTCACAAAGAAGGCTGAGTTAGATAGACAACATGGACAGATGATGGTCATGAAGAAGGCTGAGTTAGAGACAACATGGACAGATGGTCACAAAGAAGGCTGAGTTAGATAGACAACATGGACAGATGATCATGAAGAAGGCTGAGTTAGAGACAACATGGACAGATGGTCATGAAGAAGGCTGAGTTAGATAGACAACATGGACAGATGGTCATGAAGAAGGCTGAGTTAGAGACAACATGGACAGATGGTCATAAAGAAGGGTTAGTTAGAGACAACATGGACGGATGGTCATGAAGAAGGCTGAGTTAGAGACAACATGGACAGATGGTCATGAAGAAGGCTGAGTTAGAGACAACATGGACAGACGGTCATGAAGAAGGCTGAGTTAGAGACAACATGGACAGATGATGATTAATACTGAGAAGAAAAAAGAATGATGCACAATAATAAAAGCAAATTATACACTAATAAATACATAATCCCAAATTATATACTAATAAATACATAATCCCAAATTATATACTAATAAATACATAATCCCAAATTATATACTAATAAATACATAATCCCAAATTATATACTAATAAATACACAATCCCAAATTGTACACTAATAAATAGACAATCCCAAATGATATACTAATAAATACAGAATCCCAAAGTATATACTGTACTAATAAATACATTATCCCAAATCATATACTAATAAATGCATAATCCCAAATTATACACTAATAAATACATAATCCCAAATTATACACTAATAAATACACAATCCCAAAGTATATACTGTACTAATAAATACATTATCCCAAATCATATACTAATAAATGCATAATCCCAAATTATATACTAATAAATACATAATCCCAAATTATACACTAATAAATACATAATCCCAAAAGGCACTATTTTAAGCATGACATGTGGGAGTGTTTGTGTCATTACAAAAATGCTAATCTGGTGTAAATCTATTTGGTTTGAAGTGTGCTTGTATGTAACAGAGGGTTTAAACTGTGTAGTGCTCTCCATATGCACTTTATTCAGCATGGTACCCTCTGCTACATAGTCTAGACTACATGTTTACAGCTCAATAAAAATACATGTTGCGTTTTCTCACGACTCAACCAGACACGTCATGCATAATATGCATATGGGGATAATTTAAGTCAACTCTTTGCTCGGCATACCATTCAAATGAAATAGATTTGTCAGATTTGCATTTTTTTTCTCGTGACAAACATACCCACAACAAATCCTGATTTGAAGTGCATATGTAGAGTACTTCACAGGTTAACCCCTTTGTACATACTAACACTTTAAACCAAATATAGATTTACACCAGATTAGCATTTCTTTGCAATGACACAAACACTCCCACAAGTCATGCTTAAAAAGTGCCTTTTGTGATTATGTATTTATTAGTTTATAATTTGCTATTGTTAAGAAAAAAAAAAGCAAATCTGACAAATCTTTTTCATTTGAATGGTATGCACAGCAAAGAGTTGACATTAAATGATCTCCCTGTGCATATTATGCATGACTTGTCTGTTTGAGTCGTGACAAAACACAACATTTATTTTTATTGAACTGTAAACATGTAGTCTAGACTATGTAGCAGAGGGTAAATATGCAGAATGGTCCACTGTACTGCTCTATTCATATGGAAAAAACAACCCCATACATCCAGCCATCCAGCCAGTACCAACCTGATTTGGAAGCAGCTCCGTTCTGTTGTTGCTCATAGCCAATCACCCTCTGTTGCATGGCTGCATGATCCTTCTTGAACCGGCTGTCGAAAGTATGGAGAACCATCAAGTCCCTGACCGTTTTCCCCTTGTTCGTCCACTCATCCGACCGGGCTTTGTGATGCTCTATCTCCGGTGTCAAGCTGTCAGGTATGTGCTGCTTATCCTTCTCGTGCTGGTCACTACAGGAGACCGAGACTAACTGTTTACCGCCGCCGTGCTCGTTGGGGCTACCTGCAATCAAACCGGACCCCGGGTGCCCCATCGCCATCGGACACACGGTTCTGCCGTTACCTACGTGTAACAAGGACATGTTCCCGTTCACCAGAGGAACGAGATTTGGAGGAACCGTGTTATTCCTTCGCGGGTTGGGGCTCTGCCGGTTGAGCTCGTGTGAGTCGTCCGGTTTAGGAAATCCATTAGGTACCGGAATTCCGTTAGCCTGTCTCCCAGACTGGTACTCCGGTCCCATCCGCAGTGGACGGTCCAAGGTGGAGAGGGGTAGCGGTCTAGGGGCTGTGACGGCCGGGACCCGGGGTCTCCTCCAGACCCGTGGTGGTTAGACTGGATCTCTTTCCCGGATAGCTGCTGCTGTTTCCCCGGTCCCGGAGACCTCCCCTCCTGGAAGCCGTGAGCCCGCTTCAGCTGCCGGGCTGTCTCAATCACAAACTCGATCCGGTCCGCTCCTTCGTAGTTAACACATCCCCTGCAGATGGGTTCGGTAAAATCCCAGATCATAGCCCAGGGCATGCGGGGCAGGTCGCATAAATAACAGGACTGTCTACGAGAGGCAGCTACCACCGCAGACGACATGGCTTCCCTTTCACCGAAAAACGGAGTTTAAATCTCTCTCTCAAACCAGGTCTCTGTGATAGAATCTATCCAATACGTTCAAGAAACTAGTTCCTTCCGTTTCTCTAAAAAGAAAACGTGTCCTCTCCTCTCCCCGTCTGTCTCCGGACTACAGCAACATACATAGTTCATAACAGCAGAGTAGAATGTTCTTTACTACGTCGTACGTGTGACCTGTCTCTGTCACTGCCTAGTCTACTACTGCCTCCGCTCAGCCCAGTCTCGATGTAGAGCAGGGACGTGTCAGCTCAGCTCCAAGGCAGCGATGTCTCTGGAAACGGTGCTTCCAGCTTGAATATTCTATTGACTTGACTCTTCTACGCCAGTCCTCTTCATGCTCTGAAGCCAGCTTCTCTATTGAACCACTTCTTGAACATTTTGAAAGAAGCTAACAGCAGCCAGACACTCTGGGGTGGGAGAGAAGAGAACGTGTTATATTGCCTTCTGCTGCAAGCAAAGCCATGGGAAGTAGGGTGCTGAGTGTGCTGCAGCACCCCCTGTTAAAATGACATAAAACAATTTTATATATATATATATATATATATATATATATATATTTGTTAACATTCAAATATTATTTCCCCCCACATCTTACATGTTTTATTTGATTTATTTAACCTTTATTTAATGGCTGCAAGATTGAAACAGAAAATATATCCACATAAGTATCCTCTTTTGTAAGGGATGGTTGTAACACTTGTTGCATTTTTGTCAATTTCTCAGAGATTGTACATTTAAAATGTGATACGAACAACTAAATCTGTCTGCTACAATTTGGTATTATCTCTCTAAATCACCCAGACAAGGTGTGACTTTGTCTCAAATACAAGGAGTAAAATGTTAGTTGTAACAGGGCTTGAACAGGGCTTGAACAGAGCTTGAACAGGGCTTGAACAGGGCTTGAGCAGGGTTTGAACAGGGCTTGAACAGGGCTTGAGCAGGGTTTGAACAGGGCTTGAGCAGAGCTTGAGCAGAGCTTGAACAGGGCTTGAACAGAGCTTGAGCAGGGTTTGAACAGGGATTGAGCAGGGCTTGAACATGGCTTGAGCAGGGCTTGAACATGACTTGAACGGGGCTTGAGCAGGGCTTGAACAGGGCTTGAGCAGGGCTTGAAGATGGATTGGGCAGGGCTTGGAATGAACTGCAGCAGTCTGAAGATAAGGCATGAGAACAGAATAACAGTGCCATATTTAACATAAAATGTTTATTGTTTTTCCTCTCCAAAATCTAGTTAGCATAATAATACAAATCCCATAGGAATCATTCTGTTTAAGATAGAGATATCTGTTTGAATGGGCTCAATCCACTGCATCCACAACGGTGGCCCTGCCCATCTGTGGTGGAAGGTGGCCTAGCAACAGCGGTGTTTGTCAGACCATAAGACGCCCATCTGCGGTGGAAGGTGGCCGAGCAACAGCGGTGTTTGTCAGACCATAAGA
>NW_027005177.1:0-4267 GCF_036934945.1 Oncorhynchus masou masou
GCAGTATGAAATGAGCAGTCTGAAATGTGCAGTATGAAATGTGCAGTATGAAATGTGCAGTCTGAAATGTGCAGTGTGAAATGTGCAGTCTGAATGCAGTCTGAAATGTGCAGTGTGAAACGTGCAGTGTGAAATGTGCAGTCTGAAATGTGCAGTCTGAAATGTGCAGTGTGAAATGTGCAGTGTGAAATGTGCAGTCTGAAATGCAGTAGTGAAATGAGCAGTGTGAAATGTGCAGTGTGAAATGTGCAGTCTGAAATGAGCAGTCTGAAATGAGCAGTATGAAATGAGCAGTCTGAAATGAGCAGTATGAAATGAGCAGTATGAAATGAGCAGTATGAAATGAGCAGTATAAAATGTGCAGTATGAAATGAGCAGTCTGAAATGAGCAGTATGAAATGAGCAGTATGAAATGTGCAGTCTGAAATGTGCAGTCTGAAATGTGCAGTGTGAAATGTGCAGTGTGAAATGTGCAGTGTGAAATGTGCAGTGTGAAATGTGCAGTGTGAAATGTCAGTATGAAATGTGCAGTCTGAAATGTGCAGTATGAAATGTGCAGTGTGAAGGTTGTAATCTGAAATGTGCAGTGTGAAATGTGTAGTCTGAAATGTGCAGTCTGAAATGTGCAGTGTGAAATGTGCAGTGTGAAATGTGCAGTCTGAAATGTGCAGTGTGAAATGTGCAGTCTGAAATGATTAGTATGAAATGTGCAGTCTGAAATGAGCAGTCTGAAATGTGCAGTGTGAAGGTTGTAATCTGAAATGTGCAGTGTGAAATGTGTAGTCTGAAATGTGCAGTCTGAAATGTGCAGTGTGAAATGTGCAGTGTGAAATGTGCAGTGTGAAATGTGCAGTCTGAAATGTGCAGTCTGAAATGTGCAGTGTGAAATGTGCAGTGTGAAATGTGCAGTGTGAAATGTGCAGTGTGAAGGTTGAAATCTGAAATGTGCAGTCTGAAATGTGCAGTGTGAAATGTGCAGTCTGAAATGTGCAGTGTGAAATGTGCAGTGTGAAATGTGCAGTGTGAAATGTGCAGTGTGAAATGTGCAGTGTGAAGGTTGAAATCTGAAATGTGCAGTCTGAAATGTGTAGTCTGAAATGTGCAGTCTGAAATGTGCAGTGTGAAATGTGCAGTGTGAAATGTGTAGTCTGAAATGATTAGTATGAAATGTGCAGTCTGAAATGAGCAGTCTGAAATGAGCAGTCTGAAATGAGCAGTCTGAAATGTGCAGTCTGAAATGTCAGTGTGAAATGTGCAGTCTGAAATGTGCAGTGTGAAATGGCAGTGTGAAATGTGCAGTGTGAAATGTGCAGTGTGAAATGTGCAGTGTGAAATGTGCAGTCTGAAATGTGCAGTCTGAAATGTGCAGTATGAAATGTGCAGTCTGAAATGAGCAGTCTGAAATGTGCAGTGTGAAGGTTGAAATCTGAAATGTGCAGTCTGAAACGTAGTGCAGTGCATGAAATGTGCAGTCTGAAATGTGCAGTGTGAAATGTGCAGTATGAAATGTGCAGTATGAAAGTGTTGACAGTGCTGAAATGTGCAGTCTGAACTGTGCAGTCTGAAATGTGCAGTCTGAAATGTGCAGTGTGAAATGTGCAGTCTGAAATGTGCAGTCTGAAATGTGCAGTGTGAAATGTGCAGTCTGAAACTGTGCAGTGTGAAATGTGCAGTATGAAATGTGCAGTGTGAAATGTGCAGTACTGAAATGTGCAGTGCTGAAATGTGCAGTGTGAAATGTGCAGTGTGAAAATGTGCAGTATGAAATGTGCAGTGTGAAATGTGCAGTGTGAAATGTGCAGTATGAAATGTGCAGTCTGAAATGTGCAGTCTGAAATGTGCAGTGTGAAATGAGCAGTATGAAATGTGCAGTCTGAAATGTGCAGTGTGAAATGTGCAGTGTGAAATGTGCAGTATGAAATGTGCAGTATGAAATGTGCAGTCTGAAATGTGCAGTCTGAAATGTGCAGTATGAAATGTGCAGTATGAAATGTGCAGTATGAAATGTGCAGTCTGAAATGTGCAGTGTGAAATGTGCAGTATGAAATGAGCAGTATGAAATGAGCAGTCTGAAATGTGCAGTATGAAATGTAGCAGTATGAAATGTAGCAGTATGAAATGAGCAGTCTGAAATGATGCAGTCTGAAATGTGCAGTGAAATGTGCAGTATGAAATGAGCAGTATGAAATGTGCAGTATGAAATGTGCAGTCGTGAAAGTGAAATGTGCTGAAATGTGCAGTGTGAAATGTGCAGTGTGAAATGTGCAGTGTGAAGGTTGAAACTGAATGCAGTGTGAAATGTGCAGTACTGAAATGTGCAGTATGAAATGTGCAGTATGAAATGTGCAGTGCGAAGGATGTAATCTGAAATGTGCAGTGTGAAATGTGCAGTCGTGAAATGAGCAGTATGAAATGATGCAGTGTGAAATGTGCAGTCTGAAATGTGCAGTCTGAAATGAGCAGTATGAAATGTGCAGTGTGAAATGTGCAGTCTGAAATGAGCAGTATGAAATGTGCAGTGTGAAATGTGCAGCCTGAAATGAGCAGTATGAAATGTGCAGTGTGAAATGTGCAGCTGAAATGTGCAGTATGAAATGTGTAGTGTGAAATGTGCAGTGTGAAATGTGCAGTGTGAAATGTGCAGCCTGAAATGTGCAGTGTGAAATGTGCAGTGTGAAATGTGCAGTATGAAATGTGCAGTGTGCATATGTACAGTGTGAAACGTGCAGTGTGAGAACGTGCAGTGTGAAACGTGCAGTCTGAAATGTGCAGTATGAAATGTGTTGTGTGAAGTGTGTCATCTGGCTGTGGGATCAAACCACATATTCAATTAAGAGGCCTCTAATTGGTAACCACAATTACAGCTGCCGCTAAAATGGAATTACACTGTTCTATTTAAATAGCCATATAACATTATTCCCAAGCAGAGAAATCCATAGTGCTCATGATTCCCAGGCTAGGAAACAACGGAATGGAACCACAGAGCAGAACATATTACCACTGAGCCAAGCTCCAACCAACCAATTTCTTATTTAACAGCACTTGCAATTATGTAAAGCAGTTCCTAAAATGCAGCCTGATTCTTCCATCAGTCCCAGCGATAGAATGAAGAACCACAGGGTAAATGTTGACGAAGAGCTCTGTCTGAAAACCACGATAGTGTGGAGAACACCGCTCTCTGCATGCTATTCCTAGAATTGGGATTCATTTGTCTGATGCCACTTCTGCTCAGCTCAAAGTCCAACCAAGGGACAGGATACGGTGTGTGTGTGTGTGTTTGACAGGAGATTGTGTGTGTGTGTTTGACAGGAGATTGTGTGTGTGTGTGTTTGACAGGAGATTGTGTGTGTGTGTGTGTTTGACAGGAGATTGTGTGTGTGTGTGTGTGTTTGACAGGAGATTGTGTGTGTGTGTGTTTGACAGGAGATTGTGTGTGTGTGTGTGTTTGACAGGAGTGTGTGTGTGTGTTTGACAGGAGATTGTGTGTGTGTGTTTGACAGGAGATTGTGTGTGTGTGTGTTTGACAGGAGATCGTGTGTGTGTGTGTGACAATATATAGTGTGTGTGTGTGTGTGACAGGAGATTGTGTGTGTGTGTGTTTGACAGGAGATTTGTGTGTGTGTGTGTGTGTGTGTGTTTGACAGGAGATCGTGTGTGTGTGTGTGACAGAGATTGTGTGTGTGTGTGTGACAGGAGATTGTGTGTGTGTGTGTGTGTTTGACAGGAGATTGTGTGTGTGTGTGTTTGACAGGAGATTTTGTGTGTGTGTGTGTGTGTGTGTGTGTGTGTTTGACAGGGGGATCGTGTGTGTGTGTGTGTGTGTGTTTGACAGGAGATTGTGTGTGTGTGTGTGTGTGTGTTTGACAGGAGATTGTGTGTGTGTGTTTGACAGGAGATTGTGTGTGTGTGTGTGTGTGTGACAGAGATTGTGTGTGTGTGTGACAGGAGATTGTGTGTGTGTGTGTTTGACAGGAGATTGTGTGTGTGTGTGTGTGTGTGTTTGACAGGAGATTGTGTGTGTGTGTGTGTGTGTGTTTGACAGGAGATTGTGTGTGTGTGTTTGACAGGAGATTGTGTGTGTGTTTGACAGGAGATCGTGTGTGTGTGTTTGACAGGAGATTGTGTGTGTGTGTGTGACAGGAGATTGTGTGTGTGTGTGTTTGACAGGAGATTGTGTGTGTGTGTGTTTGACCTGTGTGTGTCTGTGTGTGTTTGACAGGAGATTGTGTGTGTGTGACAGGAGATTGTGTGTGTGTGTGTTTGACAG
>NW_027005178.1:0-4266 GCF_036934945.1 Oncorhynchus masou masou
GTGTGTGTGTTGTTACCTCTCGTACATGTCTGGTGTGTGTGTCATTTCACCTCTCGTACATGTCTGGGGTGTGTGTGCGTTTTACCTCTCGTAGATGTCTGGGGTGTGTGTGTGTGTTTTACTTCTCTCGTACATGTCTGGGGTGTGTGTCGTTGTACCTCTCGTACATGTCTGGTGTGTGTGTGCATTTTACCTCTCGTACATGTCTGGGGTGTGTGTGTGTTTTACCTCACGTACATGTCTGGGGTGTGTGTGTGTTTTACCTCTCGTACATGTCTGGGGTGTGTGTCTGTGTTGTACCTCTCGTGCATGTCTGGTGTGTGTGTGTTGTACCTCTCGTACATGTCTGGTGTGTGTGTGTGTGTTTTACCTCTCGTACATGTCTGGGATGTGTGTGTGTGTGTTTTACCTCGTACATGTCTGGGTGTGTGTGTGTGTTTTACTTCTCGTACATGTCTAGGTGTGTGTGTGTGTGTGTTTTACCTCGTACATGTCTGGTGTGTGTGTGTGTGTGTGTTGTACCTCTTGTACTGTCGTATGTGTGTGGGTGTTTTACCTCTCGTACATGTCTGGTGTGTGTGTTTTACCTCTCGTACATGTCTGGTGTGTGTGTGTGTGTTTTACCTCTCGTACATGTCTGGGTGTGTGTGTGTGTTTTACCTCTCGTACATGTCTGGGGTGTGTGTGTGTGTTGTACCTCTCGTACATGTCTAGTGTGTGGTGTTTTACCTCTCGTACATGTCTGGGTGTGTGTGTGTGTGCGTCTCGTACATGTCTGTGTGTGTGTGTGTGTGTGTTTTACCTCTCGTACATGTCTGGGATGTGTGTGTGTGTTTACCTCTCGTACATGTCTGGTGTGTGTGTGTGTGTGTTGTACCTCTCGTACATGTCTGGTGTGTGGGTGTTTTACCTCTCGTACATGTCTGGTGTGTGTGTGTGTTTTACCTCTCGTACATGTCTGGTGTGTGTGTGTGTGTTTTACCTCTCGTACATGTCTGGGTGTGTGTGTGTGTTTTACCTTCTCGCACATGCCTGGTGTGTGTGTGTGTTGTACCTCGTACATGTCTGGTGTGTGTGTTTTACCTCTCGTACATGTCTGGTGTGTGTGTGTGTGTGTTTTACCTCTCGTACATGTCTGGGTGTGTGTGTGTTTTACCTCTCGTACATGTCTGGGTGTGTGTGTGTGTTTTACCTCTCGTACATGTCTGTGTGTGTGTGTGTTTTACCTCTCGTACATGCCTGGTGTGTGTGTGCGTTGTACCTCTCGTACATGTCTGGTGTGTGTGTTGTACCTCTCGTACATGTCTGGGTGTGTGTGCATTTCACCTCTCGTACATGTCTGGGGTGTGTGTGCGTTTTACCTCTCGTAGATGTCTGGGGTGTGTGTGTGTTTTACCTCTCGTACATGTCTGGTGTGTGTGTTGTACCTCTCGTACATGTCTGTGTGTGTGTGTGCATTTTACCTCTGTACATGTCTGGAGTGTGTGTGTGTTCTACCTCACGTACATGTCTGGGGTGTGTGTGTTTTACCTCTCGTACATGTCTGGGGTGTGTGTCTGTGTTGTCACTTCGTACATGTCTGGTGTGTGTGTTTACCTCTCGTACATGTCTGGTGTGTGTGTTTTACCTCTCGTACATGTCTGGTGTGTGTGTGTGTGTGTGTGTTTACCTCTCGTACATGTCTGGGATGTGTGTGTGTGTTTTACCTCTCGTACATGTCTGGTGTGTGTGTGTGTGTTCTCGTACATGTCTGGGTGTGTGTGTGGTGTGTTTTACCTCTCGTACATGTCTGGTGTGTGTGTGTTGTGTGTGTGTGTCTTGTACCTCTCGTACATGTCTAGTGTGTGGGTGTTTTACCTCTCGTACATGTCTGGTGTGTGTGTTTTACCTCGTACATGTCTGGTGTGTGTGTGTGTTTTACCTCTCGTACATGTCTGGGGTGTGTGTGTGTGTTTACCTCTCGTACATGTCTGGTGTGTGTGTGTGTTTTACCTCTCGTACATGTCTGGTGTGTGTGTGTGCTTTACCTCTCGTACATGTCTGGGTGTGTGTGTTGTACCTCTCGTACATGTCTGGTGTGTGTGTGTTTTACTCTCGTACATGTCTGGGGTGTGTGTGTGTTTTACCTCTCGTACATGTCTGTGTGTGTGGTGTGTTTTACCTCTCGTACATGTCTGGCGTGTGTGTGTTTACTTCTCGTACATGTCTGTGTGTGTGTGTGTGTTTTACCTCTCGTACATGTCTGGGTGTGTGTGTGTTTTACCTCTCGTACATGTCTAGTGGGTGTGTGTGTGTTTTACCTCTCGTGCATGTCTGTGTGTGTGTGTGTTTTACTCTCTACATGTCTGGGGTGTGTGTGTGTGTGTGTTTTACCTCTCGTACATGTCTGGTGTGTGTGTGTGTGTTTTACCTCTCGTACATGTCTGGTGTGTGTGTGTGTGTTTTACCTCTCGTACATGTCTGGGGTGTGTGTGTTTTACCTTTCGTACATGTCTGGGGTGTGTGTGTGTTGTACCTCTCGTGCATGTCTAGTGTGTGGGTGTTTTACCTCTCGTACATGTCTGGTGTGTGTGTTTTACCTCTCGTACATGTCTGGTGTGTGTGTGTGTGTGTGTTACCTCTCGTACATGTCTGGGATGTGTGTGTGTGTTTACCTCTCGTACATGTCTGGGTGTGTGTGTTTTACCTCTCGTACATGTCTGGTGTGTGTGTGCATTTTACCTCTCGTACATGTCTGGGGTGTGTGTGTGTTTTACCTCTCGTACATGTCTGTGTGTGTGTGTGTTTTACCTCTCGTACATGTCTGGTGTGTGTGTGTTACCTCTCGTACATGTCTGGTGTGTGTGTGTGTGTGTTTTACCTCTCGTACATGTCTGGGATGTGTGTGTGTGTTTTCTACTTCGTACATGTCTGGTGTGTGTGTGTGTTTTACCTCTCGTACATGTCTGGGTGTGTGTGTGTGTTTTACTTCTCGTACATGTCTGGGGTGTGTGTGTGTGTTTTACCTCTCGTACATGTCTGTGTGTGTGTGTGTTTTACCTCTCGTACATGTCTGGGTGTGTGTGTGTGTGTTTACCTCTCGTACATGTCTGGGGTGTGTGTGTTTTACCTCTCGTACATGTCTGGGGTGTGTGTGTGTTGTACCTCTCGTACATGTCTAGTGTGTGTGTGTTTTACCTCTCGTACATGTCTGGTGTGTGTGTTTTACCTCTCGTACATGTCTGGTGTGTGTGTGTGTGTGTTTACCTCTCGTACATGTCTGGGATGTGTGTGTGTGTTTTACCTCTCGTACATGTCTGGTGTGTGTGTGTGTTTTACCTCTCGTACATGCCTGGTGTGTGTGTTGTACCTCTCGTACATGCCTGGTGTGTGTGTTGTACCTCTCGTACATGTCTGTGTGTGTGTGTGTTTTACCTCTCGTACATGTCTGGTGTGTGTGTGTGTTTACCTCTCGTACATGTCTGGGGTGTGTGTGTTTTACTTCTCGTACATGTCTGGTGTGTGTGTGTGTGTGTTTTACCTCTCGTACATGTCTGGTGTGTGTGTGTGTTTTACCTCTCGTACATGTCTGGTGTGTGTGTGTTTTACCTCTCGTACATGTCTGGGGTGTGTGTGTGTTTACCTCTCGTACATGTCTGGGGTGTGTGTGTTATACCTCGTACATGTCTGGGGTGTGCGTGTTTTACCTCTCGCACATGTCTGGGTGTGTGTGTTTTACCTCTCGTACATGTCTGGTGTGTGTGTGTTTTACCTCTCGTACATGTCTGGTGTGTGTGTGTTTACCTCTCGTACATGTCTGGTGTTTGTGTGTGTGTCTGTGTGTGTCTTTTACTTCTCGTACATGTCTGGTGTGTGTGTGTGTGTGTCTTTACTTCTCGTACATGTCTGGTGTGTGTGTGTTTTACCTCTCGTACATGTCTGGTGGTGTGTGTTTTACCTCTCGTACATGTCTGGTGTGTGTTTTACCTCTCGTACATGTCTGGGTTGTGTGTGTGTGTGTGTTTTACCTCTCATAAATGTCTGGTGTGTGTGTTTTACTTCTCGTACATGTCTGGTGTGTGTGTGTGTGTTTTCACCTCTCGTACATGTCTGGTGTGTGTGTTTTACCTCTCGTACATGTCTGGGTGTGTGTGTGTTTTACCTCTCGTACATGTCTGGTGTGTGTGTGTGTTTTACCTCTCGTTACATGTCTGGTGTGTGTGTGTGTGTGTTTTACCTCTCGTACATGTCTCTGTGTGTGTGTTTTACCTCTCGCACATGCCTGGT
>NW_027005179.1:0-4265 GCF_036934945.1 Oncorhynchus masou masou
GACGGAGGCAGATGGCTGATGGTATACATGTTGGATGAGACGGAGGCAGATGGCTGATGGTATACATGTTGGATGGGACGGAGGCAGATGGCTGATAGTATACATGTTGCTTGTCACGGAGGCAGATGGCTGATGGTATACATGTTGCTTGTGACGGAGGCAGATGGCTGATAGTATACATGTTGCTTGTCACGGAGGCAGATGGCTGATAGTATACATGTTGCTTGTGACGGAGGCAGATGGCTGATAGTATACATGTTGGATGGGACGGAGGCAGATGTCTGATAGTATACATGTTGGATGGGACGGAGGCAGATGGCTGATGGTATACATGTTGGATGAGACGGAGGCAGATGGCTGATGGTATACATGTTGGATGGGATGGAGGCAGATGGCTGATAGTATACATGTTGCTTGTGACGGAGGCAGATGGCTGATAGTATACATGTTGCTTGTGACGGAGGCAGATGGCTGATGGTATACATGTTGGATGGGATGGAGGCAGATGGCTGATAGTATACATGTTGCTTGTGACGGAGGCAGATGGCTGATAGTATACATGTTGCTTGTGACGGAGGCAGATGGCTGATAGTATACATGTTGGATGGGACAGAGGCAGATGGCTGAGAGTATACATGTTGCTTGTGACGGAGGCAGATGGCTGATAGTATACACATGTTGCTTGTGGCCAAGGAGGCAGATGGCTGATGGTATACATGTTGGATGGGATGGAGGCAGATGGCTGATAGTATACATGTTGGATGGGACGGAGGCAGATGGCTGATAGTATACATGTTGCTTGTGACGGAGGCAGATGGCTGATGGTATACATGTTGGATGAGACGGAGGCAGATGGCTGATGGTATACATGTTGGATGGGACGGAGGCAGATGGCTGATAGTATACATGTTGCTTGTCACGGAGGCAGATGGCTGATGGTATACATGTTGCTTGTGACGGAGGCAGATGGCTGATAGTATACATGTTGCTTGTCACGGAGGCAGATGGCTGATAGTATACATGTTGCTTGTGACGGAGGCAGATGGCTGATAGTATACATGTTGGATGGGACGGAGGCAGATGTCTGATAGTATACATGTTGGATGGGACGGAGGCAGATGGCTGATGGTATACATGTTGGATGGGACGGAGGCAGATGGCTGATGGTATACATGTTGGATGGGATGGAGGCAGATGGCTGATAGTATACATGTTGGATGTGACGGAAGCAGATGGCTGATGGTATACATGTTGGATGGGATGGAGGCAGATGGCTGATGGTATACATGTTGGATGGGACGGAGGCAGATGGCTGATGGTATACATGTTGCTTGGGACGGAGGCAGATGGCTGATGGTATACATGTTGGATGGGACGGAGGCAGATGGCTGATGGTATACATGTTGGATGAGACGAGGCAGATGGCTGATGGTAGCCATGTTGCTTGTGACGGAGGCAGATGGCTGATAGTATACATGTTGCTTGTGACGAGGCAGATGTACTGATGGTATACATGTTGATGGGATGGAGGCAGATGGCTGATAGTATACATGTTGGATGGGACGGAGGCAGATGGCTGATAGTATACATGTTGCTGTGGACTGAGGCAGATGGCCTATAGTATGAGCGCTGCTTGTGACGGAGGCAGATGGCTGATGGTATACATGTTGGATGAGACGGAGGGGCAGATGGCTGATAGTATACATGTTGCTTGTGACTTGAGGCAGATGGCTGATAGTATACATGTTGCTTGTGACGGAGGCAGATGGCTGATGGTATACATGTTGGATGGGATGGAGGCAGATGGCTGATAGTATACATGTTGGATGGGACGGAGGCAGATGGCTGATAGTATACATGTTGCTTGTGACGGAGGCAGATGGCTGATGGTATACATGTTGGATGAGACGGAGGCAGATGGCTGATGGTATACATGTTGGATGGGACGGAGGCAGATGGCTGATAGTATACATGTTGCTTGTCACGGAGGCAGATGGCTGATGGTATACATGTTGCTTGTGACGGAGGCAGATGGCTGATAGTATACATGTTGCTTGTGACGGAGGCAGATGGCTGATAGTATACATGTTGGATGGGACGGAGGCAGATGGCTGATAGTATACATGTTGGACGGAGGCAGATGGCTGATAGTATACATGTTGGATGTGACGGAGGCAGATGGCTGATGGTATACATGTTGGATGGGATGGAGGCAGATGGCTGATGGTATACATGTTGGATGGGATGGAGGCAGATGGCTGATAGTATACATGTTGGATGGGACGGAAGCAGATGGCTGATAGTATACATGTTGGATGGAGACAGAGGCAGATGGCTGATGGTATACATGTTGTTGGATGGGACGGGAGGCTGATAGTATACATGTTGCTTGGCAGATGGCTACATGTTGGATGGGATGGAGGCAGATGGCTGATGGTATAGATGTTGGATGGGACGAGGCAGATGGCTGATAGATGTTGCTTGTGATGGAGGCAGATGGCTGATGGTATACATGTTGGATGATACGGAGGCAGATGGCTGATGGTATACATGTTGGATGGGAGGGCAGATGGCTGATAGTATACATGTTGCTTGTGACGGAGGCAGATGGCTGATAGTATACATGTTGCAGAGGCAGATGGCTGATAGTATACATGTTGCTTGTGACGGAGGCAGATGGCTGATGGTATACATGTTGGATGGCAGATGGCTGGTATACATGTTGCTTGTGACGGAGGCAGATGGCTGATAGTATACATGTTGCTTGTGATGGAGGCAGATGGCTGATGGTATACATGTTGGATGGGATGGAGGCAGATGGCTGATGTATACAGATGGCGGAGGCAGATGGCTGATGTATACATGTTGCTTGTGACGGAGGCAGATGGCTGATGGTATACATGTTGCTTGTGACGGAGGCAGATGGCTGATGGTATACATGTTGGATGGGACGGAGGCAGATGGCTGATGGTATACATGTTGGATGGACTTGAGTTGAAGCAGATGGCTGATAGTATACATGTTGCTTGTGATGGAGAGCAGATGGCTGATGGTATACATGTTGGATGGGACGGAGGCAGATGGCTGATGGTATACATGTTGGATGGGACGGAGGCAGATGGCTGATAGTATACATGTTGGATGAGACGGAGGCAGATGGCTGATGGTATACATGTTGGATGGGACGGAGGCAGATGGCTGATAGTATACATGTTGCTTGTGACGGAGGCAGATGGCTGATAGTATACATGTTGCTTGTGACGGAGGCAGATGGCTGATGGTATACATGTTGGATGAGACGGAGGCAGATGGCTGATAGTATACATGTTGCTTGTGACGGAGGCAGATGGCTGATAGTATACATGTTGCTTGTGACGGAGGCAGATGGCTGATGGTATACATGTTGGATGGGATGGAGGCAGATGGCTGATAGTATACATGTTGGATGGGACGGAGGCAGATGGCTGATAGTATACATGTTGGATGGGACGGAAGCAGATGGCTGATAGTATACATGTTGGATGGGACGGAGGCAGATGGCTGATGGTATACATGTTGGATGGGATGGAGGCAGATGGCTGATGGTATACATGTTGGATGGGACGAGGCAGATGGCTGATAGTATAGATGTTGGATGTGACGGAGGCAGATGGCCGATAGTATGCATGTTGCTTGTGGAGGCAGATGGCTGATGGTATACATGTTGGATGGGACGGAGGCAGATGGCTGATAGTATGGATGTTGGATGGGACGGAGGCAGATGGCTGATGATATACATGTTGCTTGTAATGGAGGCAGATGGCTGATGGTATACATGTTGGATGGGATGGAGGCAGATGGCTGATAGTATACATGTTGGATGGGACGGAGGCAGATGGCTGATAGTATACATGTGTGCTGTGACGGAGGCAACAGATGGCTGATGGTATACATGTTGGATGAGACAGGGCAGATGAGGCTGATAGTATACATGTTGGATGGGACGGAGGCAGATGGCTGATAGTATACATGTTGCTTGTGACGGAGGCAGATGGCTGATAGTATACATGTTGCTTGTGACGGAGGCAGATGGCTGATAGTATACATGTTGCTTGTGACGGAGGCAGATGGCTGATGGTATACATGTTGGATGAGACGGAGGCAGATGGCTGATAGTATACATGTTGCTTGTGACGGAGGCAGATGGCTGATAGTATACATGTTGCTTGTGACGGAGGCAGATGGCTGATGGTATACATGTTGGATGGGATGGAGGCAGATGGCTG
>NW_027005180.1:0-4262 GCF_036934945.1 Oncorhynchus masou masou
CAGTATCAAGACTTTAAGGAGGAGATGATACGGGTTTTTGACCGTTCTGTTTTTGGGGAGGAGGCTTCCAGGGCCCTGTCTTCCCCTATGTCAGGGGAATCGATCCATAACGGATTATTCTATTGAGTTTCGCACTCGCTGCCTCAAGTGACTGGAACGAGCCGGCTTTATTGCTCGTTTTCTGAGGGTCTCCTGTCGAGGTTAAGGACGAGATCCCCTTCCCGGGAGGTTCCTTCCAGTCTGACTCCTTAATAGCTCTCGCTATTCGCATAGAGCGACGGTTTGATCTTCGTCGCCGAGCTCGTGGAAAGGAGCTCGCGTTCTCCGCTGCTCCCTCTCCACATCACTGCCACCTGCCGCATCACTGCCACCCTCCTCCGGCTCGGATGCTGAGCCTATGCAGCTGGGGGTATCCGCATCTCGGCCAAGGAGAGGAACGGAGAATCACCAATCGCCTCTGTCTCTACTGCGGCTCCGCTGGTCATTTTGTCACCTCATGTCCAGTAAAAGCCAGAGCTCATCAGTAAGAGGAGGGCTACTGGTGAGCGCAACTACTCAGGCCTCTCCTTCTGGATCACGCACTACTTTTCCGGTCCATCTCCGCTGGCCCGGTTCATCTGCTTCCTGCAGTGCCTTGATAGACTCTGGGGCGGAGGGCTGTTTTATGGACGAGACCTGGGCTCGGGAACATGACATTCCTCTCAGACAGTTAGGGAGCCCACGGCCTTGTTCGCTTTAGATGGTAGTTCTCTCCCCAAGATTCAGCGTGGAGACGCTGCCTTTAACCCTCACTGTCTCTGGTAATCATAGCGAAACCATTTCTTTTTTTAATTTTTCGTTCACCTTTACACCTGTTGTTTTGGGTCATCCCTGGCTAGTGCGCCATAACCCTTCTATTAATTGGTCTAGTAATACTATCCTATCCTGGAATGTTTCTTGTCATGTGACCTGTTTAATGTCTGCTATCCCTCCTGTTTCCTCTGTCTCTTCTTCACAGGAGGAGCCTGGCGATTTGACAGGGGTGCCGGAGGAGTATCACGATCTGCGCACGGTGTTCAGTCGTTCCAAGGCCACTTCTCTCCCTCCACACCGGTCGTATGACTGTAGTATTGATCTCCTTCCGGGAACTACTCCCCCCGGGGTAGATTATACTCTCTGTCGGCTCCCGAACGTAAGGCTCTCGAGGATTATTTGTCGGTTTCGCTCAACGCCGGTACCATAGTCTCCTCCTCCTCTCCCCGCCGGAGCGGGGTTTTTTTTTGTTCAGAAGAAGGACGGGTCCCTGCGCCCATGCGTGGATTATCGAGGGCTGAATGACATAACAGTTAAGAATCGTTATCCGCTTCCTCTTATGTCTTCAGCCTTCGAGATCCTGCAGGGAGCCAGGTTTTTCACCAAATTGGACCTTCGTAACGCCTACCATCTCGTGCGCATCAGGGAGGGGGACGAGTGGAAGACGGCGTTAACACCCGTTAGGGCACTTTGAATACCGGGTTCTTCCTTTCGGCCTCGTTAACGCTCCAGCTGTCTTTCAGGCACTAGTTAACGACGTCCTGAGAGACATGCTGAACATTTTTGTTTTCGTTTACATGGACGATATCCTGATTTTTTCACCGTCTCTCTCGATTCATGTTCAGCACGTGCGACGCGCCCTCCAGCGCCTTTGGAGAACTGTCTTTATGTGAAGGCTGAGAAGTGCATTTTTCATGCCGCCTCTGTCCCTTTTTTCTCGGTTCCGTTATTTCCGCTGAGGGCATTAAGATGGATCCCGCTAAGGTCCAGGCTGTCATTGATTGGCCCGTTTTCCTAAGTCACGCGCCGAGCTGCAGCGCTTTCTGGGCTTCGCGATTTCTATCGTCGTTTCATCCGTATTTCGGTCAGGTGGCAGCTCCCTCACAGCCCTTACTTCTGTTAAGACGTGCTTTAAGTGGTCCGTTTCCGCCCAGGGAGCTTTTGATCTTCTTAAGAATCGTTTTACATCCGCTCCTATTCTTGTTACACCTGACATCTCTAGACAGTTTGTTGTTGAGGTTGACGCGTCAGAGGTGGGCGTGGGAGCCATTCTTTCTCAGCGCTCTCTCTGACGGCAAGGTCCATCCTTGCGCGTTTTTCTCATCGCTTATCGCCGTCAGAACGTAACTATGATGTTGGTAATCGCGAACTGCTCGCCATCCGCTTAGCCCTAGGCGAATGGCGACAGTGGTTGGAGGGGGCGACGTTCCTTTTGTCGTTTGGACTGACCATAGGAACCTTGAGTACATCCGTTCAGCCAAACGACTTAATGCGCGTCAGGCTCGTTGGGCTCTGTTTTTCGCTCGTTTCGAGTTTGTTATTTCTTATCGTCCGGGCTCAAAAACACCAAGCCTGATGCTTTATCTCGTCTCTTCAGTTCTTCTGAGGTCTCCACCGACCCCGAGGGGATTCTTCCTGACGGGCGGTTGTCGGGTTGACTGTCTGGGGAATTGAGAGGCAGGTAAAGCAAGCACTCGTCACACTCCGTCGCCGCGAGCTTGTCCTAGGAACCTTCTGTTGTTCCCGTTCCTACCGTCCGGCCGTTCTTCAGTGGGCCCACTCTGCCAAGTTAGCCGGCCACCCCGGCGTTCGGGTACGCTCGTCCATTCGCCAGCGTTTCTGGTGGCCCACTCGGGAACGTGACGCGCGTCGATTTGTCGCCGCTTGTTCGGTCTGCGCGCAGACTAAATCTGGGAACTCTCCTCCTGCCGCCGGCCGTCTCAGACCGCTTCCCATTCCTCTCGACCGTGGTCTCACATCGCTTTAGATTTTATCACCGGACTGCCTTCATCAGCGGGGAAGACAGTTATTCTTACGGTTGTCGATAGATTCTCTAAGGCGGCTCATTTCATTCCTCTCGATAAGCTCCCTTCTGCTAAGGAGACGGCTCAGATCATTATCGAGAATGTTTTCCGAATTCATGGCCTTCCGTCTGACGTGTTTCCGACAGAGGCCCGCAGTTCACGCCCCCTCAATTTTGGAGGGAGTTTTGCCGTTTGATTGGGGCTTCCGTCAGTCTCTCGTCCGGCTTTCATCCCCAGTCTAACGGCCGTTCGAACGGGCCAATCAGACTGTTGGTCGATTTTACGCAGTCTTTCTTTCGTAACCCTGCGTCTTGGTCAGAACAGCTCCCCTGGGCAGAGTACGCCCACAACTCGCTTCCCTCGTCTGCTACCGGTCTATCCCCTTTCAGAGTAGCTCGGGTACCAGCCTCCGCTGTTCTCATCTCAGCTCGCCGAGTCCTGCGTCCCTCCGCTCAGGCTTTTGTCCAGCGTTGCGAGCGCACCTGGAAGGGGGTCAGGTCGGCACTTTGCCGTAATAGGGCGCAGACTGTGAGGGCCGCTATTAAGCGTAGGACCAAGAGTCCTAGATATTGTTGCGGTCAGAGAGTATGCCTCCACTCAGAACCTTCCCCTTAAGACAGCTTCGCAAGTTGGCCCTGCGGGTTCATTGGTCCGTTCCGTATTTTCAGGTCATTAATCCTGTCGCAGTGCGACTTCTTCTCCCGCGCTATCTTCGTCGCGTTCACCCGGTCTTCCATGTCTCCTGTGTTAAGCCCGTTCTTCGCGCCCCCCGTCGTCCTCCCCCCCATCCTTGTCGCAGGGCGCACCCATCTACAGGGTTCGTAAGATTTGGACATGCGCCCTCGGGCCGTGGGTCATCAGTACCTAGTGGATTGGGGGAGGGGTACGGTCCTGAGGAGAGGAGTTGGGTTCCCTCTCGGGACGTGCTGGACCGTTCGCTGATCGATGATTTCCTCCGTTGCCGCCAGGTTTCTCTCGAGTGCGCCAGGAGGCGCTCGGTGAGTGGGGGGGGTACTGTCATGTCTTGTTATGTCTGTTCCTGTCTTCTCTTCACTCTGTCTCTCCCTGCTGGTCTTTTTAGGTTGGCCTTCTGTCTCTCATTCTTCAGCTGTTCTACATCTCCCTAACTAGCTCATTCACTCTTTCACACCTGTTCTCTCTTCCCCTCTGATTAGGTCCTTTCTCTATTTCTCTCTCTGTTCCTGCTACTTTCGGTGTCTGATTCTTGTTTGTGTTTTTGATGCCAGAAGCAAGCTGTCGTCGCGTTTGCTTCCACCTTGTCCTATCCTGTCGGAGTCTGCCTGGCAGGTGCATCCTGCATTATACTAACGTTCTTTTTGTTCCATTGACTACGTTGGAAGAGGATTTATGCCATTCCTGTTTTTTCATTAAAGAACTCTGTTTTCTGTTAAAACCGCTTTTGGGTCTTCACTCAAGTACATAACA
>NW_027005181.1:0-4260 GCF_036934945.1 Oncorhynchus masou masou
AAATCAAATCAAATTGTATTTGTCACATACACATGGTTAGCAGATGTTAATGCGAGTGTAGCGAAATGCTTGTGCTTCTAGTTCCGACAATGCAGTAATAACCAACAAGTAATCTAACTAATAATTCCTAAACTACTGTCTTATACACAGTGTAAGGGGATAAAGAATATGTACATAAGGATATATGAATGAGTGATGGTACAGAGCAGCATAGGCAAGATACAGTAGATGGTATCGAGTACAGTATATACATATGAGATGAGTATGTAAACAAAGTGGCATAGTTAAAGTGGCTAGTGATACATGTATTACATAAGGATGCAGTCGATGATATAGAGTACAGTATATATACGTATGCATATGAGATGAATAATGTAGGGTAAGTAACATTATATAAGGTAGCATTGTTTAAAGTGGCTAGTGATATATTTACATCATTTCCCATCAATTCCCATTATTAAAGTGGCTGGAGTTGAGTCAGTGTCAGTGTGCTGGCAGCAGCCACTCAATGTTAGTGGTGGCTGTTTAACAGTCTGATGGCCTTGAGATAGAAGCTGTTTTTCAGTCTCTCGGTCCCAGCTTTGATGCACCTGTACTGACCTCGCCTTTCTGGATGATAGCGGGGTGAACAGGCAGTGGCTCGGGTGGTTGATGTCCTTGATGATCTTTATGGCCTTCCTGTAACATCGGGTGGTGTAGGTGTCCTGGAGGGCAGGTAGTTTGCCCCCGGTGATGCGTTGTGCAGACCTCACTACCCTCTGAGAGCCTTACGGTTGAGGGCGGAGCAGTTGCCGTACCAGGCGGTGATACAGCCCGCCAGGATGCTCTCGATTGTGCATCTGTAGAAGTTTGTGAGTGCTTTTGGTGACAAGCCGAATTTCTTCAGCCTCCTGAGGTTGAAGAGGCGCTGCTGCGCCTTCTTCACGATGCTGTCTGTGTGAGTGGACCAATTCAGTTTGTCTGTGATGTGTATGCCGAGGAACTTAAAACTTGCTACTCTCTCCACTACTGTTCCATCGATGTGGATAGGGGGTGTTCCCTCTGCTGTTTCCTGAAGTCCACAATCATCTCCTTAGTTTTGTTGACGTTGAGTGTGAGGTTATTTTCCTGACACCACACTCCGAGGGCCCTCACCTCCTCCCTGTAGGCCGTCTCGTCGTTGTTGGTAATCAAGCCTACCACTGTTGTGTCGTCCGCAAACTTGATGATTGAGTTGGAGGCGTGCGTGGCCACGCAGTCGTGGGTGAACAGGGAGTACAGGAGAGGGCTCAGAACGCACCCTTGTGGGGCCCCAGTGTTGAGGATCAGCGGGGAGGAGATGTTGTTACCTACCCTCACCACCTGGGGGCGGCCCGTCAGGAAGTCCAGTACCCAGTTGCACAGGGCGGGGTCGAGACCCAGGGTCTCGAGCTTGATGACGAGCTTGGAGGGTACTATGGTGTTGAATGCCGAGCTGTAGTCGATGAACAGCATTCTCACATAGGTATTCCTCTTGTCCAGATGGGTTAGGGCAGTGTGCAGTGTGGTTGAGATTGTATTGTCTGTGGACCTATTTGAGCTGGTGAGCAAATTGGAGTGGGTCTAGGGTGTCAGGTAGGGTGGAGGTGATATGGTCCTTGACTAGTTCTCAAAGCACTTCATGATGACGGAATGAGTGCTACGGGTTGCAGTCGTTAGCTCAGTTACCTTAGCTTTCTTGGGAACAGGAACAATTGTGGCCCTTTGAGGCATGTGGGAACAGCAGACTGGTATAGGGATTGATAACATGTCCGTAAACACACCAGCCAGCTGGTCTGCGCATGCTCTGAGGGCGCGGCTGGGGATGCCGTCTGGGCCTGCAGCCTTGCGAGGGTTAACACGCTTAAATGTTTTACCACCTCGGCTGCAGTGAAGAGAGACCGCATTTTCCTTTGCAGGCAGTGTCAGTGTGGCACTGTATTGTCCTCAAAGCGAGCAAAAGTTATTTAGTCTGCCTGGGTGCAAGCATACACCTGGTCCGTGACTGGGCTGGATTTCTTCCTGTAGTCCGTGATTGACTGTAGACCCTGCCACATGCCTCTTGTGTCTGAGCCGTTGAATTGGGATTCTACTTTGTCTCTGTACTGACGCTTAGCTTGTTTGATAGCCTTACGGAGGGAATAGCTGCATTGTTTGTATTCAGTCATGTTACCAGACACCTTGCCCTGATTGAAAGCAGTGGTTCGCGCTTTCAGTTTCACGCGAATGCTGCCATCAATCCAAGGTTTCTGGTTAGGGAATGTTTTAATCGTTGCTATGGGAACGACATCTTCAACGCACGTTCTAATGAACTCGCACACCGAATCAGCGTATTCGTCAATGTTGTTATTTGACGCAATACGAAACATGTCCCAGTCCACGTGATGGAAGCAGTCTTGGAGTGTGGAGTCAGCTTGGTCGGACCAGCGTTGGACAGACCTCAGCGTGGGAGCTTCTTTTTTAGCTTTTGTCTGTAGGCAGGTATCAGCAAAATGGAGTCGTGTCAGCTTTTCCAAAGGGGTGGGGCAGGGCCTTATATGCGTCATGAAGTTAGAGTAACAGTGATCCAAGGTTTTTCCGCCTCTGGTTGCGCAATCGATATGCTGATAAAATTTAGGAGTCTTGTTTTGATTAGCCTCTGTTAAAATCCCCAACAACAATGAATGCAGCCTCCGGATAAATGGTTTCCAGTTTGCAAAGAGTTAAATAAAGTTTGTTCAGAGCCATCGATGTGTCTGCTTGGGGGGAATATATGGCTGTGATTATAATCGAAGAGAATTCTCTTGTAGATACGCGGTCTACATTTGATTGTGAGGAATTTAAATCAGGTGAACAGAAGGATTTGAGTTCCTGTATGTTTCTTTCATTGCACCATGCCTCGTTAGCCATAAGGCATACACCCTCACCCCTCTTCTTACCAGAAAGGTGTTTGTTTCTGTCAGGCGCAATGCGTGGAGAAACCCGTTGGCTGCACCGCTCGGGATAGCGGCTCTCCAGTGAGCCATGTTTCCGTGGAAGCACAGAACGTTACAGTCTCTGATGTCCTCTGAATGCTACCCTTGCTCGGATTTCATCAACCTTGTTGTCAAGAGACTGGACATTGGCAAGAAGAATGCTAGGGAAGTGGGGCACGGTGTGCCCGCCTCCGTAGTCTGACCAGAAGACCGCCACGTTTCCCTCTTTTTCGGAGTCGTTTTTGGGTCGCTGCATGCGATCCATTCCGTTGTCCTGTTTGTAAGGCAGGACACAGGATTTGCGTCGCAAAAACATATTCTTGGTCGTACTGATGGTGAGTTGACGCTGATCTTATATACAGTAGTTCTTTCGACTGTATGTAATGAAACCTAAGATGACCTGGGTACTAATGTAAGAAATAACACGTAAAAACAAAAACCGCATAGTTTCCTAGAACGGCTAAGCGAGGCGGCCAGTCCACCTAGAACCCTCTGTGGAAAAGGTCCCAGATGGAAGCCACAAGGATTCCACCTGGAACCAAAATAGGTTCTTCTACTATGGGGTCAGCCAAAGAACCCTTTTAGGTTCTAGATAGCACCTTTTTTTCTAATAGTGTAGAGTGACGAGAGTGAGCAGGAGGAGAATTCCAAATTGAGCCCTTATCATTTCTGTTTCTGAAAGAATTTAATAGGAAATAATATGGTAATCGGTTCACCTTGCCTTCTGATAGACTGGGTGGAGGTTTTGGGAGTAAGGTTTGTATGTGTGTGTGAGAACACATGGGAATAAGCCACTGCTTTACATTATCTGGGAGGGATGGCAGTGACCTTGTTCTTTGTACACTAGAAGATCATCTACACAGATCCTTCCATGTCCAGGTACACCAGGGTGTCCCTTATGATTACCAGAGTTTTGGCCTATTAACCACACAAATTCTAGCACGCACACCCGCTCTCTCACTCTCTCACACACACACACACACACACACACACACACACACACACACACACACACACACACACACACACACACACACACACACACACACACACACACACACACTACTTATGACACTGTCCAGATTTCCATCGTAATCATATAAGCCAGATAGGCCAATCACGTACAAAGATGGTGTCTTGTCCTGCTCCTGAAATCTTATCCTGCATTCATTCCAGTCATCATCAACAGAGCATTAGGGTAGGTGCATGTCTGACATTAACGTGTGCACAATTAAAATGTTAATTTAATATGGTCAATAAAATAAAAGAATAAAGATATATATATATATATATATATATATATATATAT
>NW_027005182.1:0-4260 GCF_036934945.1 Oncorhynchus masou masou
TTTACATTACATTTACATTTAAGTCATTTAGCAGACGCTCTTATCCAGAAGCGACTTACAAATTGGAAATGCATAGCATTAACATTCTGATATGTTCCAATACATAAAACTAACTCGGCAGAGGTAAACTAAAACACACTTTTTTGTACTGAGGGCACCTACTGTGCATTAACATAACTGTATGTCCTAATATGTACACAGTATTCTAGTTCTGAAAATGCCATTTAGTTCAAATAGTTTCTCAAATATTGTATCATGTGGTGAGTAGTTGACTCAAAGAGAGAGAAAGACAATACATTTACATTTAAGTCATTTAGCAGACGCTCTTATCCAGAGCGACTTACAAATTGGAAATGCATAGCATTAACATTCTGATATGTTCCAATACATAAAACTAACTCGGCAGAGGTAAACTAAAACACACTTTTTTGTACTGAGGGCACCTACTGTGCATTAACATAACTGTATGTCCTAATATGTACACAGTATTCTAGTTCTGAAAATGCCATTTAGTTCAAATAGTTTCTCAAATATTGTATCATGTGGTGTGTAGTTGACTCAAAGAGAGAGAAAGACAATAGTTGAACAGTTTTGAACAAATTAATTTATAAAAAAATGAAGCAGGAGCAAGAAAGAGAGAGAGAGAGAGATTGCTGTATTTAGCCATTTTTGTTCTCTCACTTTCACTGACAGTGCATTCGGAAAGTACACCAGACCCCTTGACTTTTTCCACATTTTGTTACATTACAGCCTTATTCTAAAATTGATTAAATAAATAAAAATCCTCAGCAATCTACACACAACACCCCATAATGACAAAGCAAAGTATTTTTTTTACATTTTTGCAAATGTGAAGAAAAAAAAAAATCCTTATTTACATAAGTATTCAGACCCTTTGCTATGAGACTCGAAATTGAGCTCAGGTGCACCCTGTTTCCATTGATCATCCTTGAGATGTTTCTACAACTTGATTGGAGTCCACGTGTGGTAAATTCAATTGATTGGACATGATTTGGAAAGGCACACACCTGTCTATATAAGGTCCCACAGTTGCACAACAATTCAGAGCAAAAACCAAGCAATGAAGTTGAAGGAATTGTCCGTAGAGCTCCGAGACAGGATTGTGTCGAGGCACAGATCTGGGGAAGGGTACCAAAACATTTCTGTAGCATTGACGGTCCCCAAGAACACAATGGCCTCCATCATCCTTAAATGGAAGAAGTTGAGAACCACCAAGACTCTACCTAGAGCTGGCCGCCAGGGCCAGACTGAGCAATCGGTGGAGAAGGGCCTTGGTCAGGGAGGTGACCAAGAACTTGATGGTTACTCTGACAGAGCTCTAGAGTTCCTCTGTGGAGATGGGAGAACCTTCCAGAAGGACAACCATCTCTGCAGCACTTCACCAATTAGGCTTTGACGGTTGAGTAGCCAGACGGAAGCCACACCACAGTAAAAGGCACATGACAGCCCGCTTGAAATTTGCCAAAAGGCACCTAAAGACTCTCAGACCATGAGAAACATGATTCTCTGGTCTGATGAAACCAAGATTGAACTCTTTGGCCTGAATGCCAAGCGTCACATCTGTCTGGAGGAAACCTGGCCCCCTCTCTACGGTGAAGTATGGTGGTGGCAGTATCATGCTGTGGGATGTTTTTTAAGGCAGGGACTGGGAGACTAGTCACGATTGAGGAAAATATGAACGGAGCAGAGTACAGAAGAATCCTTGATGAAAACCGGATCCAGAGTGCTCAGGACCTCAGGTTGGAGCAAATGTTCACCTGCCAACAGGACAACGACCCAAAGCACACAACCAAGACAACGCAGGAGTGACTTCGGGACAAGTCTCTGAATGTTCTTGAGTGGCCCAGCCAGAGCCCAGACTTGAACCCGATCAAATCTCTCTGGAGACTTGAAAATAGCTGTGCAGCAACGCTCCCCATCCAACTTAAGAGGATTTGCAGCGAAGAATGGGAGAAACTCTCCAAATACTGTTGTGGCAAATTTGTAAGAAGACTCAATGCTGTAATCACTGCCAAAGGTGCTTCAACAAGCTCTCAAGTGGCGTAGCGGTCTAAGGCACTGCATCTCAGTGCAAGAGGTGTCACTACAGTCCCTGGTTTGAATCCAGGCTGTATCACATCTGGCCGTGATTGGGAGTCCCATAGGGCAGTGCACAATTGGCCCAGAGTTGTCCGGCTGGGATAGGCCGTTTGGCTGGGATAGGCCGTCATTGTAAATAAGAATTTAACCAGGCAAGAACTGACTTGCCTGGTTAAATAACAAAACAAAGTACTTACTAAAGGTTCTGAATACTTATGTGATATTATATATATATATATATATATATATATATATATATATACATATACACACATCTTTTTTTAATAAGCTTTTTTTAAATCAACTTCTTTTGCTTTGTCATTATGGGGTTTGTGTGTAGATTGATTATTTAATCAATTTTAGAATAAGGTTGTAACACAACAAAATGCGCAAAGCACTGTAATTAGCTAGAAAATGCAGCTAACTAGTTTAGCCTACTCAAATACCCGGCTCAAACAGAGAGGTATGCTATGTTAGCTAGCTGGCTATGACTATCCAACACTAGAACTCTTCCAATTCAAGGTAAGCTTTTGGTTTTATAAATTTACTGCCACCGGGGCATGCCTGTGTAACAGCTAAACTGCTTGCTGACTGCTTGCAGACTGACTGAAGGCTGTGTGTAGAGGTTAAAGGTTAAGATATGGTATGAAGGTTTGGCTTGGAAAGTTTTTTCGCCTGATCACAGATAGCTGATGTGTTGTGCACTGAAGTCACCAAGTGAAGGGAAAATGTGAGAGGAGAAGAGCTCGTAGATGTGAGAATGAAAACAATGAGCAAAGTGATCATGCTGTTTGTATGTGGCTGCTATGAAAGTGAACTGTGTTTCACGTGATCAGGAGCATATATATTCATTACGCTAATTCTTAAATAAAACAAAACAGGGATAAACATACCTGAATTTGTCCAATCAGAACTCTCGTTTGCAACTGTTGGACAAATGATTACACCCCAGATAAGCTAGATGCAGGCAAGCATGTGCAAGGTGGGATTAAATGTGTCCCTGTCTGTCACCTTGATTATTCACATTTGTCTCTCGACCTGTGCACCTATACTATCGTTCAAAAGTTTGGGGTCACTTAGAAATGTCCTTGCTTTTGAAAGAAAAGCACATTTTTTGTCATTTAAAATAACATCAATTAATCAGAAATACAGTGTAGACATTGTTAATGTTGTAAATGACCATTGTAGCTGGAAACGGCAGATTTTTTAATGGAATATCTACATAGGCTCCAATGGCACGTTGTGTTAGCTAATCCAAGTTTATCATTTTAAAAAGGCTAATTGATCATTAGAAAAACCTTTTGCAATTGTTAGCACAGCTGAAAACTGTTGTCCAGATTAAAGAAGCAATAAAACTGGCCTTCTTTAGACAAGTTGAGTATCTGAAGCATCAACATTTGTGGGTTCGATTACAGATTAAAAATGGCCAGAAACAAATAACTTTCTTCTGAAACTCGTCAGTCAATTCTTGTTCTGATAAATGAAGGCTATACCATGCGAGAAATTGCCAAGAAACTGAAGATCTCGTACAACGCTGTGAACTACTCCCTTCACAGAACAGAGCAAACTGACTCGAACAAGAATAGAAAGAGGAGTGGGAGGCCACGGTGCACAACTGAGCAAGAGGACAAGTACATTAGAGTGTCTAGTTAGAGAAACAGACGCTTCACAAGTTGGTTAAATAGTACCAAAACACCAGTCTCAACGTCAACAGTGAAGAGGCAACTCCGAGATGCTAGCTTTCTAGGCAGAGTTGCAAAGAAAAAGCCATATCTCAGACTGGCTTTGAAATGAAAGATTAAGATTGGCAAAAGAACACAGACACTGGACAGAGCAATTCTGCCTAGAAGGCCAACATCCCAGAGTCGGCTCTTTTCAGCTGTGCTAACATGATTGCAAAATAGTTTTCTAATGATCAATTAGCCTTTTAAAATGATCCACTTGGATTAGCTAACACAACGTGCCATTGGAACACAGGAGTGATGGTTGCTGATAATGTTGCCTCTGTACGCAATATGTACAGTTGAAGTCAGAAGTTTACATACACCTTAGCCAAATACATTTAAACTCACATTGTCACATTTCCTGACATTTAATCCTAGTAAAAATTCACTGTCTTTGGTCAGTTAAGATCACCACTTTATTTTAAGAATGTGAAAT
>NW_027005183.1:0-4260 GCF_036934945.1 Oncorhynchus masou masou
TGCCTTCCTGTCCCTGTATCCGCTCCCCTAGCCCTGTCCTGGCCTGGTGATAAGGTGCCTTCCTGCTCCCTGTATCCTAACGCAACCTGGCGCTGTCCTGGCCTGAGTGATAAGGTGCCTTCCCTGTCCCTGTATCCCGCCCTAGCCCTGTCCTGGCCTGGTGATAAGGTGCCTTCCTGTCCCTGTATCCCGCCCCTAGCCCTGTCCTGGCCTGGTGATAAGGTGCCTTCCTGTCCCTGTATCCTGCACCCCTAGCCCTGTCCTGGCCTGGTGATAAGGTGCCTTCCTGTCCCTGTGTCCGCCCCCTAGCCCTGTCCTGGCCTGGTGATAAGGTGCCTTCCTGTCCCTGTATCCCGCCCCTAGCCCTGTCCTGGCCTGGTGATAAGGTGCCTTCCTGTCCCTGTATCCCGCACCCTAGCCCTGTCCTGGCCTGGGGATAAGGTGCCTTCCTGTCCCTGTATCCCGCACCCCTAGCCCTGTCCTGGCCTGGTGATAAGGTGCCTTCCTGTCCCTGTATCCCGCACCCTAGCCCTGTCCTGGCCTGGTGATAGGGTGCCTTCCCCTGTCCCTGTGCCTGCCCCCTAGCCCCATGTCACTGGCCTGGTGATAAGGTGCCTTCCTGTCCCTGTATCCGCACCCACTAGCCCTGTCCTGGCCTGGTGATAAGGTGCCTTCCTGTCCCTGTATCCCGCCCCCTAGCCCTGTCCTGGCCTGGTGATAAGGTGCCTTCCTGTCCCTGCATCCCGCCCACTAGCCCTGTCCTGGCCTGGTGATAAGGTGCCTTCCTGTCCCTGTATCCCGCCCCCTAGCCCTGTCCTGGCCTGGTGATAAGGTGCCTTCCTGTCCCTGTATCCACGCCCCTAGCCCTGTCCTGGCCTGGTGATAAGGTGCCTTCCTGTCCCTGTGTCCCGCACCCTAGCCCTGTCCTGGCCTGGTGATAGGTGCCTTCCTGTCCCTGTATCCCGCCCCCTAGCCCTGTCCTGGCCTGGTGATAAGGTGCCTTCCTGTCCCTGTATCCCGCCCCCTAGCCCTGTCCTGGCCTGGTGATAAGGTGCCTTCCTGTCCCTGTATCCCGCCCCTAGCCCTGTCCTGGCCTGGTGATAAGGTGCCTTCCTGTCCCTGTATCCCGCCCCCTAGCCCTGTCCTGGCCTGGTGATAAGGTGCCTTCCTGTCCCTGTATCCCGCCCCTAGCCCTGTCCTGGCCTGGTGATAAGGTGCCTTCCTGTCCCTGTATCCCGCCCCCTAGCCCTGTCCTGGCCTGGTGATAAGGTGCCTTCCTGTCCCTGTATCCCGCCCCCTAGCCCTGTCCTGGCCTGGTGATAAGGTGCCTTCCTGTCCCTGTATCCCGCCCCCTAGCCCTGTCCTGGCCTGGTGATAAGGTGCCTTCCTGTCCCTGTATCCCGCCCCTAGCCCTGTCCTGGCCTGGTGATAAGGTGCCTTCCTGTCCCTGTATCCCGCACCCTAGCCCTGTCCTGGCCTGGTGATAGGTGCCTTCCTGTCCCTGTCGCCCCTAGCCTGTCCTGGCCTGGTGATGGGGAACACTTCTGTCCTTATCCCGCACCCTAGCCCTGTCTGTTGATAGGTGCCTTCCTGTCCCAGTATCACGTCCCTAGCCCTGTCCTGGCCTGGTGATAAGGTGCCTTCCTGTCCTGTATCCCGCCCCTAGCCCTGTCCTGGCCTGGTGATAAGGTGCCTTCCTGTCCCTGTATCCCGCCCCTAGCCCTGTCCTGGCCTGGTGATAAGGTGCCTTCCCTGTCCTCTCCCGCCCCCTTGTCCTGTCCTGGCCTGGTGATGGGTGCCTTCCTGTCCCTGTATCCCGCCCACTAGCCCTGTCCTGGCCTGGTGATAAGGTGCCTTCCTGTCCCTATGTCCAGCCCCCTAGTCCCTGTCCTGGCCTGGTGATAAGGTGCCTTCCTGTCCCTGTATCCCGCCCCCTGTCCTGTCCTGGCCTGGTGATAAGGTGCCTTCCTGTCCCCTGTTTCCCGCCCCCTAGCCCTGTCCTGGCCTGGTGATAAGGTGCCTTCTTTTCCCTGTATCCCTCCCCCTAGCCCTGTCCTTGCCTGGTGATAAGGTGCCTTCCTGTCTGTATCCCGCCCCTAGCCTTGTCTGGCCTGGTGATAGGTGCCTTCCTGTCCCGCCCCCTAGCCCTGTCCTGGCCTGGTGATAGTGTCTTCCTGTCCCGTCCTGTCCCTGGTGATAGTGCCGTCCTGTCCCTGTATCCTAGTCCTGTCCTGGCCTGGTGATAAGGTGCCTTCCTGTCCCTGTTTCCCGCCCCCTTCACTGTCCTGGACTGGTGATAAGGTGCCTTCCTGTCCCTGTATCCCGCCCCTAGTCCTGTCCTGGCCTGGTATAAGGTGCCTTCCTGTCCCTGTATCCCGCCCCTAGCCCTGTCCTGGCCTGGTGATAAGGTGCCTTCCTGTCCCTGTATCCGCCCCCTAGCCCTGTCCTGGCCTGGTGATAAGGTGCCTTCCTGTCCCTGTATCGCCCCCCTTGTCCTGTCTGGCCTGGTGATAAGGTGCCTTCCTGTCCCTGTATCCTCTCCCACTAAGCCCTGTCCTGGCCTGGTGATAAGGTGCCTTCCTGTCCCTGTATCCAGCCCCCTAGTCCCTGTCCTGGCCTGGTGATAAGGTGCCTTCCTGTCCTGTATCCCGCCCCCTAGCCCTGTCCTGGCCTGGTGATAAGGTGCCTTCCCTGTCCCTGTCTCCTGCCCCCTAGCCCCTGTCCTGGCCTGTTGATAAGGTGTCTTCCTGTCCCTGTATCCGCCCCTAGCCCTGTCCTGGCCTGGTGATAAGGTGCCTTCCTGTCCTTGTATCCCGCCCCTAGTCCTGTCCTGGCCTGGTGATAAGGTGCCTTCCTGTCCTGTCCCGCCCCCTAGCCCCTGTCCTGGCCTGGTGATAAGATGCCTTCCTGTCCACATCCCCGCCCCCTAGCCCTGTCCTGGCCTGGTGATAAGGTGCCTTCCTGTCCCTGTATCCCGCCCCCTAGCCCTGTCCTGGCCTGGTGATAAGGTGCCTTCCTGTCCCTGTATCCCGCCCCCTAGCCCTGTCCTGGCCTGGTGATAAGGTGCCTTCCTGTCCCTGTATCCCGCCCCTAGCCCTGTCCTGGCCTGGTGATAAGGTGCCTTCCTGTCCCTGTATCCCGCCCCTAGCCCTGTCCTGGCCTGGTGATAAGGTGCCTTCCTGTCCCTGTATCCCGCACCCTAGCCCTGTCCTGGCCTGGTGATAAGGTGCCTTCCTGTCCCTGTATCCCGCCCCTAGCCCTGTCCTGGCCTGGTGATAAGGTGCCTTCCTGTCCCTGTATCCCGCCCCCTAGCCCTGTCCTGGCCTGGTGATAAGGTGCCTTCCTGTCCCTGTATCCCGCCCCTAGCCCTGTCCTGGCCTGGTGATAAGGTGCCTTCCTGTCCCTGTATCCCGCCCCCTAGCCCTGTCCTGGCCTGGTGATAAGGTGCCTTCCTGTCCCTGTATCCCGCCCCTAGCCCTGTCCTGGCCTGGTGATAAGGTGCCTTCCTGTCCCTGTATCCCGCCCCCTAGCCCTGTCCTGGCCTGGTGATAAGGTGCCTTCCTGTCCCTGTATCCCGCACCCTAGCCCTGTCCTGGCCTGGTGATAAGGTGCCTTCCTGTCCCTGTATCCCGCCCCTAGCCCTGTCCTGGCCTGGTGATAAGGTGCCTTCCTGTCCCTGTATCCCGCCCCTAGCCCTGTCCTGGCCTGGTGATAAGGTGCCTTCCTGTCCCTGTATCCCGCCCCCTAGCCCTGTCCTGGCCTGGTGATAAGGTGCCTTCCTGTCCCTGTATCCCGCCCCCTAGCCCTGTCCTGGCCTGGTGATAAGGTGCCTTCCTGTCCCTGTATCCGCCCCCTAGCCCTGTCCTGGCCTGGTGATAAGGTGCCTTCCTGTCCCTGTATCCCGCCCCTAGTCCTGTCCTGGCCTGGTGATAAGGTGCCTTCCTGTCCCTGTATCCCGCCCCTAGCCCTGTCCTGGCCTGGTGATAAGGTGCCTTCCTGTCCCTGTATCCCGCCCCTAGCCCTGTCCTGGCCTGGTGATAAGGTGCCTTCCTGTCCCTGTATCCCCGCCCCTAGCCCTGTCCTGGCCTGGTGATAAGGTGCCTTCCTGTCCCTGTATCCCGCCCCCTAGCCCTGTCCTGGCCTGGTGATAAGGTGCCTTCCTGTCCCTGTATCCCGCCCCCTAGCCCTGTCCTGGCCTGGTGATAAGGTGCCTTCCTGTCCCTGTATCCCGCCCCCTAGCCCTGTCCTGGCCTGGTGATA
>NW_027005184.1:0-4260 GCF_036934945.1 Oncorhynchus masou masou
GTCCTGATGATATCATTACAGCCAGACGTCCTGATGATATCATTACAACCAGACGTCCTGATGATAACATTACAACCAGATATCCTGATGATATCATTACAACCAGACGTCCGGATGATATCATTACAACCAGACGTCCTGATGATATCATTAAAGCCAGATATCCTGATGATATCATTACAGCTAGACGTCCTGATGATATCATTACAGCCAGACGTCCTGATGATATCATTACAACCAGACGTCCTGATGATATCATTACAACCAGACGTCCTGATGATATCATTACTACCAGATGTCCTGATGATATCATTACAGCCAGACGTCCTGATGATATCATAACAACCAGACGTCCTGATGATATCATTACTACCAGACGTCCTGATGATATCATAACAACCAGTTAGTTAACAACCAGACGTCCTGATGATATCATTACAACCAGACGTCCTGATGATATCATAACAACCAGACGTCCTGATGATATCATTACAACCAGACATCCTGATGATATCATTACAACCAGTTAGTTAACAACCAGACGTCCTGATGATATCATTACAACCAGACGTCCTGATGATATCATAACAACCAGACGTCCTGATGATATCATTACTACCAGACGTCCTGATGATATCATTACAGCCAGACGTCCTGATGATATCATAACAACCAGACGTCCTGATGATATCATTACTACCAGACGTCCTGATGATATCATTACAGCCAGACGTCCTGATGATATCATTACAGCCAGACGTCCTGATGATATCATTACAGCCAGACGTCCTGATGATATCATAACAACCAGTTAGTTAACAACCAGACGTCCTGATGATATCATGACAACCAGACGTCCTGATGATATCATTACAGCCAGACGTCCTGATGATATCATTACAGCCAGAAGTCCTGATGATATCATTACAGCCAGACGTCCTGATGATATCATTACAACCAGACGTCCTGATGATATCATTACTACCAGAAGTCCTGATGATATCATTACAGCCAGACGTCCTGATGATATCATTACAACCAGACGTCCTGATGATATCATTACTACCAGAAGTCCTGATGATATCATTACAGCCAGACGTCCTGATGATATCATTACAAGCAGTTAGTTAACAACCAGACGTCTTGATGATATCATTACAGCTAGACGTCCTGATGATATCATTACAGCCAGACGTCCTGATGATATCATTACAACCAGACGTCCTGATGATATCATTACAACCAGACGTCCTGATGATATCATTACTACCAGACGTCCTGATGATATCATTACAGCCAGACGCCCTGATGATATCATTACAGCCAGACGTCCTGATGATATCATTACAACCAGTTAGTTAACAACCAGACGCCCTGATGATATCATTACAACCAGACGTCCTGATGATATCATTACAACCAGACGTCCTGATGATATCATTACAACCAGTTAGTTAACAACAGACGCCCTGATGATATCATTACAACCAGACGTCCTGATGATATCATAACAACCAGACGCCCTGATGATATCATTACAACCAGACGCCCTGATGATATCATAACAACCAGACGCCCTGATGATATCATTACTACCAGACGTCCTGATGATATCATTACAGCCAGACGCCCTGATGATATCATAACAACCAGGCGCCCTGATGATATCATTACAACCAGGCGTCCTGATGATATCATTACAGCCAGACGTCCTGATGATATCATTACAGCCAGACGTCCTGATGATATCATTACAGCCAGACGTCCTGATGATATCATTACAACCAGACGTCCTGATGATATCATTACAACCAGACGTCCTGATGATATCATTACAACCAGACGTCCTGATGATATCATTACAACCAGACGTCCTGATGATATCATTACAACCAGTTAGTTAACAGCCAGACGTCCTGATGATATCATTACAGCCAGACGTCCTGATGATATCATGACAACCAGACGTCCTGATGATATCATTACAACCAGACGTCCTGATGATATCATTACGGCAGGCGTCCGCAGTGGATAATCGCCTTCAGCCAGTTAGTGTAACCAGAGCGTCCTGATGATATCATTACAACCAGGCGTCCTGATGATATCATTACAACCAGGCGTCCTGATGATATCATTACAACCAGAGCGTCCTGATGATATCATTACAGCCAGAGCGTCCTGATGATATCATTACCAGTTAGTTAACCCAGGCGTCCTGATGATATCATTACAACCAGGCGTCCTGATGATATCATTACTACCAGGCGTCCTGATGATATCATTACAGCCAGAGCGTCCTGATGATATCATTACAACCAGATATTATGTCATTACAACCGGAAGCGTCTTGATGATATCATTACAGCTAAGGCGTCCTGATGATATCATTAAAGCCAGATATCCTGATGATATCATTACAGCTAGACGTCCTGATGATATCATTACAGCCAGACGTCCTGATGATATCATTACAACCAGACGTCCTGATGATATCATTACAACCAGACGTCCTGATGATATCATTACTACCAGATGTCCTGATGATATCATTACAGCCAGAGCGTCCTGATGATATCATTACAACCAGACGTCCTGATGATATCATTACAGCCAGACGTCCTGATGATATCATTACCAGTTAGTTAACAACCAGACGTCCTGATGATATCATTACAACCAGACGTCCTGATGATATCATTACAACCAGGCGTCCTGATGATATCATTACAACCAGACATCCTGATGATATCATAACAACCAGACGTCCTGATGATATCATTACAACCGACATCCTGATGATATCATTACAGCCAGTTAGAAGGCGTCCTGATGATATCATTACAACCAGACGTCCTGATGATATCATAACAACCCAGGCGTCCTGATGATATCATTACAACCAGGCGTCTTGATGATATATTACAGCCAGACGTCCTGATGATATCATAACAACCAGGCGTCCTGATGATATCATTACTACCAGGCGTCCTGATGATATCATTACAGCCCAGACGTCCTGATGATATCATTACAGCCAGGCGTCCCTGATGATATCATTACAACCAGGCGTCCTGATGATATCATAACAACCCAGTTAGTTAACAACCAGGCGTCCTGATGATATCATCATAGTTATCAACCCAGACGTCCTGATGATATCATTACAACCAGAAGTCCTGATGATATCCTTACAGCCATGATGACAACCAGACGTCCTGATGATATCATTACTACCAGTCTGATGATATCATTACAACCAGACGTCCTGATGATATCATTACAACCAGGCGTCCTGATGATATCATTACTACCAGACGTCCTGATGATATCATTACAGCCAGACGTCCTGATGATATCATTACAGCCAGACGTCCTGATGATATCATTACAGCCAGACGTCCTGATGATATCATTACAGCCAGACGTCCTGATGATATCATTACAACCAGACGTCCTGATGATATCATTACAACCAGACGTCCTGATGATATCATTACTACCAGACGTCCTGATGATATCATTACAGCCAGACGTCCTGATGATATCATTACAGCCAGACGTCCTGATGATATATTACAACCAGACGCCCTGATGATATCATTACAACCAGTTAGTTAACAACCAAAGACGTCCTGATGAAATCCATTACAACCAGGCGTCTGATGATATCATAACAACCAGACGTCCTGATGATATCATTACAACCAGACATCCTGATGATATCATTACAACCAGTTATGATATAACAACCAGACGTCCTGATGATATCATTACAGACGCCCTGATGGCAGACGTCCTGATGATATCGCCGCAACCAGAGTTGATGATATCATTACAGCCAGGCGTCCTGATGATATCATTACAACCAGACGTCCTGATGATATCATTACAACCGGACGTCTGATGATATCTTTACTACCAGTGATGATATCAACAGCCAGATCGCCCTGATGATATCATAACAACCAGTTAGTTAACAGCCAGACGTCCTGATGATATCATAACAACCAGTTGATGATATCATTACAACCAGACATCCTGATGATATCATGACAACCAGAGCGTTCTGATGATATCATTACAACCAGACGCCCTGATGATATCATTGCGCCAGAAGTCCTGATGATATCATTACAGCCAGACGCCCTGATGATATCATTACAACCAGACGTCCTGATGACATTACTACCAGAAGTCCTGATGATATCATTACAGCCAGACGCCCTGATGATATCATTACAGCCAGACGTCCTGATGATA
>NW_027005185.1:0-4258 GCF_036934945.1 Oncorhynchus masou masou
ACGTAGATCCTAGCTGGAGCATCATCTGTATGGAGATCCTAGCTGGAGCTTCATTTGTATAGAGATCCTAGCTGGAGCTTCATCTGTACGTAGATCCTAGCTGGAGCTTCATCTGTACGTAGATCCTAGCTGGAGCTTCATCTGTATGGAGATCCTAGCTGGAGCTTCATCTGAATGGAGATCCTAGCTGGAGCGTCATCTGTATGGAGATCCTAGCTGGAGCTTCATCTGTACGTAGATCCTAGCTGGAGCTTCATCTGTACGTAGATCCTAGCTGGAGCTTCATCTGTATGGGGATCCTAGCTGGAGCTTCATCTGTATAGAGATCCTAGCTGGAGCTTCATCTAGCTACGTGAGATCCTAGCTGGAGCTTCATCTGTACGTAGATCCTAGCTGGAGCTTCATCTGTATGGAGATCCTAGCTGGAGCTTCATCTGTACGTAGATCCTAGCTGGAGCATCATCTGTACGTAGATCCTAGCTGGAGCTTCATCTGTACGTAGATCCTAGCTGGAGCATCATCTGTATGGAGATCCTAGCTGGAGCTTCATCTGTACGTAGATCCTAGCTGGAGCTTCATCTGTATGTAGATCCTAGCTGGAGCTTCATCTGTACGTAGATCCTAGCTGGAGCTTCATCTGTATGGAGATCCTAGCTGGAGTGTCATTTGTATGGAGATCCGAGCTGGAGCATCATCTGTATGGAGATCTTAACTGGAGCATCATCTGTATGGAGATCCTAACTGGAGCATCATCTGTATGGAGATCCTAGCTGGAGCATCATCTGTATGGAGATCCTAACTGGAGCTTCATCTGTATGGAGATCCTAGCTGGAGCATCATCTGTATGGAGATCCTAACTGGAACATCATCTGTACGTAGATCCGAGCTGGAGTGTCATCTGTATGGCGATCCTAGCTGGAGTGTCATCTGTATGGAGATCCTAGCTGGAGCCTCATCTGTATGGAGATCCTAGCTGGAGCTTCATCTGTATGGAGATCCTAGCTGGAGTGTCATCTGTATGGAGATCCTAACTGGAACATCATCTGTACGTAGATCCTAGCTGGAGTGTCATCTGTATGGCGATCCTAGCTGGAGTGTCATCTGTATGGAGATCCTAGCTGGAGCCTCATCTGTATGGAGATCCTAGCTGGAGCTTCATCTGTATGGAATCCTAGCTGGAGTGTCATCTGTATAGAGTCCTAACTGGAACATCATCTGTACGTAGATCCTAGCTGGAGTGTCATCTGTATGGAGATCCTAGCTGGAGTGTCATCTGTATGGAGATCCTAGCTGGAGTGTCATCTGTATGGAGATCCTAGCTGGAGCTTTATCTGTATGGAGATCCTAGCTGGAGCTTCATCTGTATGGAGATCCGAGCTGGAGCTTCATCTGTATGGAGATCCGAGCTGGAGCTTCATCTGTATGGAGATCCTAGCTGGAGCATCATCTGTACGTAGATCCTAGCTGGAGCTTCATCTGTACGTAGATCCTAGCTGGAGCATCATCTGTACGTAGATCCTAGCTGGAGCTTCATCTGTACGTAGATCCTAGCTGGAGCATCATCTGTATGGAGATCCTAGCTGGAGCTTCATCTGTACGTAGATCCTAGCTGGAGCTTCATCTGTATGGAGATCCGAGCTGGAGCATCATCTGTATGGAGATCCTAACTGGAGCATCATCTGTATGGAGATCCTAACTGGAGCATCATCTATATGGAGATCCTAGCTGGAGCATCATCTGTATGGAGATCCTAGCTGGAGCGTCATCTGTATGGAGATCCTAACTGGAGCTTCATCTGTATGGAGATCCTAGCTGGAGCATCATCTGTATGGAGATCCTAACTGGAACATCATCTGTACGTAGATCCGAGCTGGAGCTTCATCTGTACGTAGATCCTAGCTGGAGCTTCATCTGTACGTAGATCCTAGCTGGAGCATCATCTGTATGGAGATCCTAGCTGGAGTGTCATTTGTATGGAGATCCGAGCTGGAGCATCATCTGTATGGAGATCCTAACTGGAGCATCATCTGTATGGAGATCCTAGCTGGAGCATCATCTGTATGGAGATCCTAACTGGAGCTTCATCTGTATGTAGATCCTAGCTGGAGCATCATCTGTGTGGAGATCCTAACTGGAACATCATCTGTACGTAGATCCGAGCTGGAGTGTCATCTGTATGGCGATCCTAGCTGGAGTGTCATCTGTATGGAGATCCTAGCTGGAGCCTCATCTGTATGGAGATCCTAGCTGGAGCTTCATCTGTATGGAGATCCTAGCTGGAGTGTCATCTGTATGGAGATCCTAACTGGAACATCATCTGTACGTAGATCCGAGCTGGAGTGTCATCTGTATGGCGATCCTAGCTGGAGTGTCATCTGTATGGAGATCCTAGCTGGAGCCTCATCTGTATGGAGATCCTAGCTGGAGCTTCATCTGTATGGAGATCCTAGCTGGAGTGTCATCTGTATGGAGATCCTAACTGGAACATCATCTGTACGTAGATCCTAGCTGGAGTGTCATCTGTATGGAGATCCTAGCTGGAGCTTCATCTGTATGGAGATCCTAGCTGGAGTGTCATCTGTATGGAGATCCTAGCTGGAGTGTCATCTGTATGGAGATCCTAGCTGGAGCTTTATCTGTATGGAGATCCGAGCTGGAGCTTCATCTGTATGGAGATCCGAGCTGGAGCTTCATCTGTATGGAGATCCTAGCTGGAGCATCATCTGTACGTAGATCCTAGCTGGAGCTTCATCTGTACGTAGATCCTAGCTGGAGCATCATCTGTACGTAGATCCTAGCTGGAGCTTCATCTGTACGTAGATCCTAGCTGGAGCATCATCTGTATGGAGATCCTAGCTGGAGCTTCATCTGTACGTAGATCCTAGCTGGAGCTTCATCTGTATGGCGATCCTAGCTGGAGTGTCATCTGTATGGAGATCCTAGCTGGAGCCTCATCTGTATGGAGATCCTAGCTGGAGCTTCATCTGTATGGAGATCCTAGCTGGAGTGTCATCTGTATGGAGATCCTAACTGGAACATCATCTGTACGTAGATCCTAGCTGGAGTGTCATCTGTATGGAGATCCTAGCTGGAGCTTCATCTGTATGGAGATCCTAGCTGGAGTGTCATCTGTATGGAGATCCTAGCTGGAGCGTCATCTGTATGGAGATCTAGCTGGAGCTTCATCTGTATGGAGATCCGAGCTGGAGCTTCATCTGTATGGAGATCCGAGCTGGAGCTTCATCTGTATGGAGATCCTAGCTGGAGCATCATCTGTACGTAGATCCTAGCTGGAGCTTCATCTGTACGTAGATCCTAGCTGGAGCATCATCTGTACGTAGATCCTAGCTGGAGCTTCATCTGTACGTAGATCCTAGCTGGAGCATCATCTGTATGGAGATCCTAGCTGGAGCTTCATCTGTACGTAGATCCTAGCTGGAGCTTCATCTGTATGGAGATCCGAGCTGGAGCATCATCTGTATGGAGATCCTAGCTGGAGCATCATCTGTATGGAGATCCTAACTGGAACATCATCTGTACGTAGATCCGAGCTGGAGCTTCATCTGTATGGAGATCCTAGCTGAAGTGTCATCTGTATGGAGATCCTAGCTGGAGCTTCATCTGTATGGAGATCCTAGCTGGAGCTTCATCTGTATGGAGATCCTAGCTGGAGTGTCATCTGTATGGAGATCCTAACTGGAACATCATCTGTACGTAGATCCTAGCTGGAGTGTCATCTGTATGGAGATCCTAGCTGGAGTGTCATCTGTATGGAGATCCTAGCTGGAGTGTCATCTGTATGGAGATCCTAGCTGGAGTGTCATCTGTATGGAGATCCTAGCTGGAGCTTTATCTGTATGGAGATCCTAGCTGGAGTGTCATCTGTATGGAGATCCTAGCTGCAGTGTCATCTGTATGGAGATCCTAGCTGGAGTGTCATCTGTATGGAGATCCTAGCTGGAGCTTTATCTGTATGGAGATCCCTGGCTGAGCTTTATCTGTATGGAGATCCGTAGCTGGAGCTTCATCTGTATGGAGATCCGAGCTGGAGCTCATCTGTACGGAGATCCTAGCTGGAGCTTCATCTGTATGGAGATCCTAGCTGGAGTGTCATCTGTATGGAGATCCTAACTGGAACTATCATCCTTGTACGTAGATCCTAGCTGGAGTGTCATCTGTATGGAGATCCTAGCTGGAGTGTCATCTGTATGGAGATCCTGGCTGGAGTGTCATCTGTGTGGGGATCCTAGCTGGAGTG
>NW_027005186.1:0-4258 GCF_036934945.1 Oncorhynchus masou masou
GTGTTAGAGTTGCGTAAATTCAAGTCTGGTATCAGGATAAGTATGACAATGAGTCACCGATTGTATACTATGTATTTTTTATTAGCTAAGCGATAGAGTGGTAAATGCAATTTTCGTATATGCGGGCTCTCTGTTTGTTTCCACCACTCGCAGGGCAAAACAGAGAACTGACAAGACGAGATGTAAGAACAGTATTCTTTATACTGTGATAGACAGTTCAACCCAGCCTGTTGGCCTATCACAGTAGAGACTCCTGTTGATAGATGGAACTTGCTTGTGAAGAACATCCAGGTTCTCATGCTCCATACCGTTATCTCGCTCCATACCTGGCTCCTGTTATCTAACAAAGACCGCTTGTTCTCGCAACACCCCGCTCTGAATGTGCCCCCTCCCAACTAATTTGAACAGTTCCTGTCTTCATGCTTCTCTGTATTTTTCCATCATGAGAAAGTCCCATGGCCCTGATACTTTTAACAATGCTTCAAGTCAGCTGTTGTATAACACATACATACATCCACACAACAGCAGCAGATAATATTCAAATCAAATCATCAAATCAAATCAAATTTTATTTGTCACATACACATGGTTAACAGATGTTAATGCGAGTGTAGCGAAATGCTTGTGCTTCTAGTTCCGACAATGCAGTAATAACCAACAAGTAATCTAACTAACAATTCCTAAACTACTGTCTTATACACAGTGTAAGGGGATAAAGAATATGTACATAAGGATATATGAATGAGTGATGGTACAGAGCAGCATAGGCAAGATACAGTAGATGGTATCGAGTACAGTATATACATATGAGATGAGTATGTAAACAAAGTGGCATAGTTAAAGTGGCTAGTGATACATGTATTACAAGGATGCAGTAGATGATATAGAGTACAGTATATACGTATGCATATGAGATGAATAATGTAGGGTAAGTAACATTATATAAGGTAGCATTGTTGGCCTTGAGATAGAAGCTGTGTTTTTCAGTCTCTCGGTCCCAGCTTTGATGCACCTGTACTGACCTCGCCTTCTGGATGATAGCGGGGTGAACAGGCAGTGGCTCGGGTGGTTGATGTCCTTGATGATCTTTATGGCCTTCCTGTAACATCGGGTGGTGTAGGTGTCCTGGAGGGCAGGTAGTTTGCCCCCGGTGATGCGTTGTGCAGACCTCACTACCCTCTGGAGAGCCTTACGGTTGAGGGCGGAGCAGTTGCCGTACCAGGCGGTGATACAGCCCGCCAGGATGCTCTCGATTGTGCATCTGTAGAAGTTTGTGAGTGCTTTTGGTGACAAGCTGAATTTCTTCAGCCTCCTGAGGTTGAAGAAGCTGCTGCGCCTTCTTCACGATGCTGTCTGTGTGAGTGGACCAATTCAGTTTGTCTGTGATGTGTATGCCTGAGGAACTTAAAACTTGCTACTCTCTCCACTACTGTTCCATCGATGTGGATAGGGGGTGTTCCCTCTGCTGTTTCCTGAAGTCCACAATCATCTCCTTAGTTTTGTTGACGTTGAGTGTGAGCTTATTTTCCTTGACACCACACTCCGAGGGCCCTCACCTCCTCCCTGTAGGCCGTCTCTGTCGTTGTTGGTAATCAAGCCTACCACTGTTGTGTCGTCCGCAAACTTGATGATTGAGTTGGAGGCGTGCATGGCCACGCAGTCGTGGGTGAACAGGGAGTACAGGAGAGGGCTCAGAACGCACCTTGTGGGGCCCCAGTGTTGAGGATCAGCGGGGAGGAGATGTTGTTACCTACCCTCACCACCTGGGGCGGCCCGTCAGGAAGTCCAGCACCCAGTTGCACAGGGCGGGGTCGAGACCCAGGGTCTCGAGCTTGATGACGAGCTTGGAGGGTACTATGGTGTTGAATGCCGAGCTGTAGTCGATGAACAGCATTCTCACATAGGTATTCCTCTTGTCCAGATGGGTTAGGGCAGTTTGCAGTGTGGTTGAGATTGCATTGTCTGTGGACCTATTTGGGCGGTAAGCAAATTGGAGTGGGTCTAGGGTGTCAGGTAGGGTGGATGTGATATGGTCCTTGACTAGTCTCTCAAAGCACTTCATGATGACGGAAGTGAGTGCTACGGGCGGTAGTCGTTTAGCTCAGTTACCTTAGCTTTCTTGGGAACAGGAACAATGGTGGCCCTCTTGAAGCATATGGGAACAGCAGACTGGTATAGGGATTGATTGAATATGTCCGTAAACACACCAGCCAGCTGGTCTGCGCATGCTCTGAGGGCGCGGCTGGGGATGCCGTCTGGGCCTGCAGCCTTGCGAGGGTTAACACGTTTAAATGTTTTACTGACCTCGGCTGCAGTGAAGGAGAGACCGCATGTTTCCGTTGCAGGCCGTGTCAGTGGCACTGTATTGTCCTCAAAGCGGGCAAAAAAGTTATTTAGTCTGCCTGGGAGCAAGACATCCTGGTCCGTGACTGGGCTGGATTTCTTCCTGTAGTCCGTGATTGACTGTAGACCCTGCCACATGCCTCTTGTGTCTGAGCCGTTGAATTGAGATTCTACTTTGTCTCTGTACTGACACTTAGCTTGTTTGATAGCCTTGCGGAGGGAATAGCTGCACTGTTTGTACTCGGTCATGTTACCAGACACCTTGCCCTGATTAAAAGCAGTGGTTTGCGCTTTCAGTTTCACGCGAATGCTGCCATCAATCCACGGTTTCTGGTTAGGGAATGTTTTAATCGTTGCTATGGGAACGACATCTTCAACGCACGTTCTAATGAACTCGCACACCGAATCAGCGTATTCGTCAATGTTGTTATCTGACGCAATACTGAAACATGTCCCAGTCCACGTGATGGAAGCAGTCTTGGAGTGTGGAGTCAGCTTGGTCGGACCAGCGTTGGACAGACCTCAGCGTGGGAGCTTCTTGTTTTAGTTTTTGTCTGTAGGCAGGTATCAGCAAAATGGAGTCGTGGTCAGCTTTTCCGAAAGGGGGCGGGGCAGGGCCTTATATGCGTCGCGGAAGTTAGAGTAACAGTGATCCAAGGTTTTTCCACCCCTGGTTGCGCAATCGATATGCTGATAAAATTTAGGGAGTCTTGTTTTCAGATTAGCCTTGTTAAAATCCCCAGCAACAATGAATGCAGCCTCCGGATAAATGGTTTCCAGTTTGCAAAGAGTTAAATAAAGTTTGTTCAGAGCCATCGATGTGTCTGCTTGGGGGGGATATATACGGCTGTGATTATAATCGAAGAGAATTCTCTTGGTAGATAATGCGGTCTACATTTGATTGTGAGGAATTCTAAATCAGGTGAACAGAAGGATTTGAGTTCCTGTATGTTTCTTTCATCGCACCATGTCTCGTTAGCCATAAGGCATACGGTTAGCCATAAGGCATACGCCTATGCTGCTCTGTACCATCACTCATTCATATATCCTTATGTACATATTCTTTATCCCCTTACACTGTGTATAAGACAGTAGATTAGGAATTGTTAGTTGGATTACTTGTTGGTTATTACTGCATTGTCGGAACTAGAAGCACGAGCATTTCGCTACACTCGCATTAACATCTGCTAACCGTGTGTATGTGACAAATAAGAATTTGATTTGGTTATGTATCTAAGTACATATTTAACCATCAGAATAATGTTTATTTGTGTTCTTACTCTTACTTACACATCCCATCATTGACATAGTCAAAGCCAGACCTTCTGTCTGTCTCTCCTTCTTGCTGGTTGACTAGAGTGGAAATCTATAGTATTGTATGGTTGACCTGGGATAGAGCTGAAATGTGGCCCGATGTCGTGTTGCCTTTGTACCAAACACCCTTACAGTCATAAACCTTTTCCCCATGTAATCGCCTCGACCTCAGTCTGGTGTTCGCTAACAGTATCTGAAGAGTCTGTATACCCAGTGGTGTACAGTACAGTAGAGCACAGCAGACTACAGTAGAGCACAGCAGAGTACAGTAGAGCACAGCAGGCCGTATAGTAGGAGAAGAAGAGGCCCTTTGGGTTCATTGAAATACATATTCATAATATTTCTGTTAACAATTTAATCTGCACCCAGATTAGTCTCAATTCAATTTCCAATTATTTCACCCAGATTAGTGTTCAATTTAATCTGCACCCAGATTAGTGTTCAATGTGATAGAACAAAACTCAGTACAGCACATGAATTAGAAAATGTTGTTACAAATTTGAGCCACGAGATGGTGGTAGATTATAAGTTTAAATAGCATGGACCTTTGATTTGTCTCTGGATAGAAATTGCCCTTGGGCACAGATCTATCCTTCTTTAA
>NW_027005187.1:0-4258 GCF_036934945.1 Oncorhynchus masou masou
AAGGAAACTTAATATTCCAGGGAATATTCTAAAGTGGTGTGCTCAGCAATAGTTAAGCAATAACAAATGAGAACCCAGGAATTATTGTGTGAATAACTATGGGCTGTTTGAGGGCCTTATTGCTTCTATAAAACGCCTGCCAACATATTACAAATGTTATTATATTGAGTAAATGAATTGTATTCTACCACCATATATTATAGCACGGGCAAAAGCCAGTTGTTAGTTCTGAGATTCTGAAGTTGTTAGCAAAATGGGCTGGTCGTTCATTCTATTTGAAATGGTTGCCATGCTAAAATCATTGGCATGTCGCTATGCAGACTAGCTTCACAACATGACCAAAAGTATGTAGACACCTGCTCATCGAGCAACTCATTCCAAAATCATGGGCATTAATATGGAGTTGGTCCCACCATTGCTACAATAACAGCCTCCACTCCTCTGGGAAGGCTTTCCACTAGATGTTAGAACATTGCTGCAGGGACTTGCTTCCATTCAGACACAAGAACAAGATTAGTGAGGTCAGGCACTGATGCCGGGCAATTTATCCCAAAGGTGTTTGATGTTGTTTAGGTCATGGCTCTGTGAATGCTAGTCAAGTTATTCCACACCGATATCAACAAACCATTTCTGTATGAACCTCACTTTGTGCATGGGGGCATTGTCATGCGGAAACAGGAAAGGGCCTTCCCCAAACTGTTACCACAACTTTGGAAGCGCAGAATGTCATTGTGTGCTATAGCATTGATTTCCCTTCACTGGAACTAAGGGGCTAGCCCGAAGAATGAAAAACAACCCCAGGCCATTATTCCTCCTCCACTAAACTTTACAGTTGGCACTATGCATTGGGGCAGGTAGCGTTCTCCTGGCATCCACCAAACCCAGATTGGTCCATCGGACTGCCAGATGGTGAAGCGTGATTCATCACTCCAGGGAGAAATGTTTCCACTGCTCCATAGTCCAATGGCGTTGAGCTTTACGTCACTCCAGCCGATGCTTGGCATTGCACGTGGTGATCTTATGCTTCTGTGTGGCTGTTCATCAATGGAAACCCATTTCATGAAGCTCACAACGAACAGTTCTTGGGCTGACGTTGCTTCCAGAGGCAGTTTGGAACTCGGTAGTGAGTGTTGCAACCGAGGACAGACAATTTTACGCGCCAGGCGATTCAGGGTATCATTCTGTGAGCTTGTGTGGCCTACCACTTTGCGGCTGAGCCGTGGTTGCTCCTAGACATATCCACTTCACAATAACAGCAGTTACAGTTGACCGAGGCAGCTCTAGAAGGGCAGAAATTTGACAAACTGACTTGTTGGAAAGGTGGCCTCCTATGACGGTGCCACGGTGTGGCTAAAATAGCCGAATCCACAAATTTGAAGGGGTGTCCACATTCTTTTGTATATTTTGTGTACTTAATCTTTGCTAGCAAGTCAACTAAAGTGAACAATCACATCAAGCAGCTAAAATGACAGCAAACTGTGCACTTTCATTTGTTTTACCTTTGTTTATACTGCCATTTCTTTGGATATATACACACATGATAAGGATCTTGATAAATGAATTTGCTTGGCTCGGAGACGATGTCAGTCTCGTCACGTTCATATGCACTTCTGGGCTTGGTGGGCCAAGATATAAATCGGAGTTTGGGGCCGCGGGCCAAACAAATAAAGTATCTATTTAGAAATTTGAAAGGTAAGCAATAGCTTTTTATGTAAGCAGTCATAAAATCACACTTAATCAAATTGTAGCCATATAACTTCACACCTAAAACCACATTTTATAGAGAGCAATAGTAATGGAGTCTTTTTGTGGGCATAAATACTGAAAATACATCTGTGTAAGTCTGGTAAACACAGGCTTAGGAGATCTTAAGTTTTGTTCTATGAGATCATCTTCATCCGCTAAGCAGTCCTTCTCAAATAGGACCCCTGGGGGGCTCGGAGGCGATGCCTGGGGGCGCGTGTGACCCCGGGAACATGCTTTTTGCCGCAGGGAGTAGTTTTTTTTTGTACCGAACAAGAGCAGGAGATATGAAGTGCAGATAACAAACCCTTAAGAGACACCATGGAAAAATATTTAACAGGGATGAAAAGAAAGGCGGTGAGAGACTGAGATAGAGACAAACGTAAGTCTCCCGAAAGCTAAGACAAGGAAATATGACGAAGCGTATGTAGCGCTTGGCTTCACGGTGACTACGGTGGGAGACGAGGAAAGACCGGTATGTTTACTGTGTCTAAAAATATTGGCAGCGGACAGCATGAAGCCAAATAAATTAAGGCGTCACTTAAAGACATTACACCCCAATCACGCTGATAAGCCGCAAGTTTTTCATGAAAACGTTCCGAATATTGCCAACAATCGTTCCGCTTTGTGAATGCTACTTCAGTAAACCAGTGAGCACTTTTAGCATCATATAAAAGGTGGCGTACCATATTGCTCAGTGCAAAAAAAAAAACTCCATAGCAGAGGAGCTGATACTGCCTGCAGCATGGATGACGCAAGTGCTGCAAAAATAACAACTATCCCTCTGTCCAATGACACTGTCGCCAGACGTATAAATTACATTGCTAACGATCTAAAAGAACAGCTGGTAGATAAACTCAAAGAAATGTTTTGCCTTACAGTTCAATGAAGCAACTGAGAGCAACAAGGACTGTTTGTTTATCGCTTATGTACGTTTTGACATGACAAACTCCCTGTGTGAGGATCTACTTGTTTGTAAATATGTCACAGACAGAGCCACAGCTGAAGAGCTATTCAAAATGCTGGACTGCTTCCTGACTGAGAATGGGCTAAAGTGGGAGAACTGCATTGGTGTTTGCAGTGATGGTGCACAGACCATGGCAGGGATGAGAAAAGGACTTTGGGCACTCATCAAGAAGGCCTCACCTAATGCTGAGTGGACACACTGTGTTATACACAGAGAAGCACTGGCATCAAGGCACCTTTCCTCTGAATTAAGTGAGGTTATGACTGACATTGTAGGTGTAGTCAATTTTATAAAGACCAGACCACTAAAAACAAAGTCTTTTCTGCTATCTGTGAGGAGATGGGAGCTGAACATCAAGCTGTGCTGTGTCACAGTGAAGCAAGGTGGCTGTCACGAGGAAAAGTCTTGTCCTGAGTTTGAGCTCAGAGAGCAGATAAGAATGTTTTCGGAGCAGGAGCACAAGTATGACCTCGCAGAAAATGTTTGTGATGAGAACTTCCTGGCAAAACTGGCCTACCTGAGTGACATATTTGGAAAGCTAAATTAACTAAATCTACAGCTTCAAGGGAAAGATAAACACCTCCCTCGGGTCACAGACATCAGCTCTTTCACTCGAAAGCTTGCAATGTGGGGCAGGTGACTTGAAGGAGAACCTGCATGAATTTGTTGACACTATTGACTGTGATGCCACCTCAGTGATTCTATATATTAAGGAGCATATTTCATCACTGATGGGATTCTTTAAAAAGTACTTCCCTGAAAACAATTCCCAATATGACTGGGTGAGGGATCCTTTCAATGCACCAGCTCCAACTGGTTTCAGCTCTGCAGAGGAGGACCAGTTCATTGATATGATGTCTGACTTCACATTGTGATGTGAGCCTCACGTCACAGACACTGAGTGAATTCTGGCTGAGTGTAGAGAGGCAGTATCCACTCTTAGGGCAGAGGGCCATGGGCATTCTTCTTCCTTTTGCAACATCTTATCTTTGTGAGACTGGCTTCACTGCTGTTGCTGCACTGAAGACCAAGTACAGGTCCCAGCTAAACATTGAGCAGGAGCTGAGAGTTGCAGTATCATGCTTCAAACCCCGCTTTGAAAAGCTGTGCTCTGCAAAACGTGCTCATTGTAGCCATTAATCCTGACTTCCTCATTTTTTTATATATATTTTTAAAATCAGCACAAATTATTTTATTCATTTTTGTTTTATAGGTCAAAGTGTTTCATATATTGTGCTCCTGAGTTAATGTTGCTGATCAATTTGAATGTATTATTATTTATTGATTATATATTTTTTCAGTGTCAAATGGTCAAAAAACGTTTCCAAGTTTAAATAAAGATAGATTTTTTTATTTACATTTCAGGTAAATTGATGCACTTTAAGTCTTTTCTGTTACAGACTAAAAAACAATGTTAATAAAGTTACTCTTATTTTGTAAGTTGATCTATATTTCTTTATTTTTTTGTTTTCTTTAATGTTAATAAGGATACAATGTTATGCAGAGGTGTACTTGCTACCCTCTAGCCACTAGGCTACCCTCTAGCCT
>NW_027005188.1:0-4255 GCF_036934945.1 Oncorhynchus masou masou
CATACAGTACTTTATATTGGTATGAATACAGTACTTTATATTGGTATAATACAGTACTTTATATTTGGTATGATACAGTACTTTATATTGGTGTGATACAGTACTTTATATTGGTATAATACAGTACTTTATATTGGCATAATACAGTACTTTATATTGGTATAATACAGTACTTTATATTGGTATAATACAGTACTTTATATTGGTATGATACAGTACTTTATATTGGTATGATACAGTACTTTATATTGGTGTGATACATACAGTAAATTATATTGGTATGATACATACAGTACTTTATATTGGTGTGATACAGTACTTTATATTGGTATAATACAGTACTTTATATTGGTATAATACAGTACTTTATATTGGTATAATACAGTACTTTATATTGGTATAATACAGTACTTTATATTGGTATGATACAGTACTTTATATTGGTATGATACAGTACTTTATATTGGTGTGATACATACAGTAAATTATATTGGTATGATACATACAGTACTTTATATTGGTGTGATACAGTACTTTATATTGGTATAATACAGTACTTTATATTGGTATAATACAGTACTTTATATTGGTGTGATACATACAGTAAATTATATTGGTATGATACATACAGTACTTTATATTGGTGTGATACAGTACTTTATATTGGTATAATACAGTACTTTATATTGGTATAATACAGTACTTTATATTGGTATAATACAGTACTTTATATTGGTGTGATACATACAGTAAATTATATTGGTATGATACATACAGTACTTTATATTGGTGTGATACAGTACTTTATATTGGTATAATACAGTACTTTATATTGGTATAATACAGTACTTTATATTGGTATGATACAGTACTTTATATTGGTATAATACAGTACTTTATATTGGTATAATACAGTACTTTATATTGGTATAATACAGTACTTTATATTGGTATAATACAGTACTTTATATTGGTATAATACAGTACTTGTTACTGGATACAGTTATCCTGCAAAAAGTATCCAGTGTGTATTTTCTTCACTTCTCTCACAGGTGAAAATCATCACTCCCTTTCAATCAGTCACCAATCAATCATCAATCAGAAGACACACCTCCTGTTTTCTCATCTCATCATTAAAGCCCTTCTCTTGGTTTAAAAACTGTCAGTTGTTTGCTCTAGAGCTCAATCTCTCTGTAAATGCGTGTCACGTTCAGTGGTCTCTGTGTTTCACTCTCTACTTGGTGTTCTAACTTCTTGTTTGTATACCTCTATAGCACTTTGTCATCACCTGTGAGTATTGTTTTGGTTATGTGTTGTTTGTTGCTGCGGGAAAAGGGGAAACTAAGATGCTTTTGCCCATGGCATACACTACCCGTAGGTGAACTTTGTTAAATACACTAGTTTGCCAGCTAAAACAAAATGTCACCTAGCTAGCTAAAACAAAACGTTGCTTTGTCAGCCAGGCAAAACAGAGGTCTGCTGCAGGATTGTTAATTTTTACCAGTAAAATGTTTGATTCCGATATAAGTAGGTAGCTACAGTAATTATTAGTTGCTGCCGTCTATGATTCCTGAAAATAGTAATCCCGAAGCTGAAGCTCTCAGATGATCGCTAGCTATGATGACTTTTAAAAACCTCAGCTTATATACATCATCCTGGTACAATGGTAGTATATTGGTATTATTTCAGTCAGACTGTAACTTGGGTAAAACAGGGCTGAGGATTGCTCACACCTCTCTGTCTTGACACAGATATATTATCTCACCATACCAGCACGTGAGTGAAGAGAGCACATCTCTTCATTATTACAGTTTGTATCATCACCTTTAGTCATTTCCTCTGATGCACGTTTTAATTTGTTCCCATTCCGGAATGTACTGACTTGTTCCCATTCTGACTATTGACCATAGGCCTACTATTAGACTATAGACCTGTACTGGAATGAACACTCTGACTCTATTCCACCTTCATTGACTATAGGCTCACTGGAATGAAATTGGTATCTGTTCTGGTTCTGACTATTGACTATAGGTTTGCATTGGAATGAACAGACTTAAAATCTTATTCTGACTATTGGACTATAGGCCTACTGAACAACAGACTTGTTCCTATTTCTCCTGACGGCCAATTACAGGGCCTACTGAATGAATGTGACTCACCTTATTCTGACTATTGGACTATAGGCCTACTAGTAGGAAAAGTGACTGATCACAGGAATCGTTCCATAGAATTTAGAGAACAGAATCCGTGATTGAAAACGGCTGTAACTCTGTCACAGTAAAAGGGTATTGCTATTCCTGATTTTATGCTCCGAGTCTTACAAAAATAAGGAAGACTCAATATGCTCTGTCTTTAAATTGTTTTCTATCTTAATTCGGAAGTTGTGTAAATGGCAGTTGTTATGGTTTGTTTTTGGGACGGGGGTTGGGGAGTGTACAAGATACATATTTTATTTTACAGGTGTTTTTTTTCTTTGACTGGATTACCATTTGATTTCACGTGGGGCGATCGTGTGTCATTGTCACGCCTGGTCTATATTTATTATGTTTATCTTCATTTATTGGGTCAGGCCAGGGTGTGACATGGGGTTATTTGTAGTGTGTTTTATCTTGTGGTTGTGTGGGTGTATAGATTAGTCTATGGCTAAGCCTGAGGTTCTCAATCAGAGTCAGGGCATTATCATGGTTCTGATTAAACCATATTTAGGTGCCTGGGTTTCACTGTGTGTTTGTAAGTGATTGTCTTGCTCCTGTGTTTGTTGCACAGTCAGGCTGTTTCGGTTTTCGACGTTTGTTTGTTTGCCTGTGTTTTCTTCATCATTAAAGAGGTATCTAACGAACCACGCTGCATTTTGGTCCGATCCTGTTCCACTTTCAGAGGAGGAGTTTTACAAACCCACACAGTCATATCATTTCAGCCAGTTGTTTGTAATGCCACCATATTCGTATAGTTTCATACTACTAAAATACGCTCATTAATGCACGTAGAGTTTTGGATCTCGGTAAATTCAGGAATTCCCAAAACTCTCCTACTGATGACACAACAATGTCAATATGGCCATTTACAGTTAAATCCTGGTTCGTCTCCTAGGTTTGGCCTCAGGCCAATTCTGTTCTGAGCTAATAGTTAGCGGGACATAACATAATTAGTATATCATATTAGCATAATTAATTGGTCTGCACTATATATTGAACGACATTTTAACACTTTTGATGAGTACATAATACATTCAGTGACAATAACGTGATCAGTTTGTTCTGATTACGCTCATAAAGACACCAATGTCTCTCTATTCAATTATTATTCTTGTCTATTTTCTCTGTGCGTTGATTGGTGGGGAAAACAGGTCTATGCTAACCTACACTGCATTTTGTTTTTTTTACGTCAACATTTTGTTCAGAACAATTAGCTTGATAGCGAGAGAAAATGTCGCTGTTTTGCAAAGAATTCAATCTCAAACTGTCACGCCTTGGTCATTGTATTTTGTGTTTTCGTCATATATTTGTTCAGGCCAGGGTGTGACATGGGTTTATTGTGTTGTCGTATTGGGTTTTTGTAGGCATTGGGATTGTGGTTAATTAGGGGTGTGTTTAGTATAGGCTTGGCTGCCTGAGGCGGTTCTCAGAGTCAGGTGATTCTCGTTGTCTCTGATTGGGAACCGTATTTAGGTAGCCTGGGTTTCACTTTGTATTTCGTGGGTGATTGTTCCTGTCTCTGTGTAGTGTTCAGCAGATAGGCTGTAATAGGTTTCACGTTCCGTTTGTTGTTTTTTGTATTTATCAGTTATTTCATGTACCGCGATTCATTTGTTTCATTAAATAACATGAGTAACCAACACGCTGCATTTCCGTCCGACTCTCATTCAACAAACGAAGAACGCCGTTACACAGACGTCATTATGAATCTAAGCATGGAACTTTTCAAAGTGGCCTTCCACGTCCCAGACAAGAGGCCCGACGCAGAAACATTGAAGCGTTAACTGCAAGTTACAAACACTGCTTTTGTTTTGTGTGTCTGACATATTCTGTCACTTAAAACGGGCTAAATCAATCAAATACAAGGAAGAGGGGAAACAGACGTGCAGATGGTGGAAAAACAGCCTTTACCAGGAAGCTGAAGTTGTTCGATTTGGACTTGTCATCCGGTAGTTTACTGACCCTTCAGCACACTGAAGAAACGACAGGCAGAGGGACCAGGCCGCAGCATCGTTACAGAGCTGATGGAAGACTTCAGCACACTGAAGAAACGACAGACA
>NW_027005189.1:0-4255 GCF_036934945.1 Oncorhynchus masou masou
GATCGACTGCTGGCTGTTGCTAGATACTGTCTGCCTGGATCGACCTGGCTGTAGCCAGATACTGTCTGCCTGATCGACCTGGCTGTAGCTAGATACTGTCTGCCTGATCGACCTGGCTGTTGCTAGATACTGTCGGCCTGATCGACCTGGCTGTAGCTAGATACTGTCTGCCTGATCGACCTGGCTGTAGCTAGATACTGTCCGCCTGATCAACCTGGCTGTTGCTAGATACTGTCTGCCTGATCGACCTGGCTGTAGCTAGATACTGTCTGCCTGATCGACCTGGCTGTAGCTAGATACTGTCCGCCTGATCAACCTGGCTGTAGCTAGATACTGTCTGCCTGATCGACCTGGCTGTAGCTAGATACTGTCTGCCTGATCGACCTGGCTGTAGCTAGATACTGTCCGCCTGATCGACCTGGCTGTAGCTAGATACTGTCTGCCTGATCGACCTGGCTGTAGCTAGATACTGTCTGCCTGATCGACCTGGCTGTAGCTAGATACTGTCTGCCTGATCGACCTGGCTGTAGCTAGATACTGTCTGCCTGATCGACCTGGCTGTAGCTAGATACTGTCCGCCTGATCAACCTGGCTGTAGCTAGATACTGTCTGCCTGATCGACCTGGCTGTAGCTAGATACTGTCTGCCTGATCGACCTGGCTGTAGCTAGATACTGTCCGCCTGATCGACCTGGCTGTAGCTAGATACTGTCCGGCTTAATTAGATTATATTTGACTAAACATGCCTGATCGACCTGGCTGTAGCTAGATACTGTCTGCCTGATCGACCTGGCTGTAGCTAGATACTGTCTGCCTGATCGACCTGGCTGTAGCTAGATACTGTCTGCCTGATCGACCTGGCTGTAGCTAGATACTGTCCGCCTGATCGACCTGGCTGTAGCTAGATACTGTCTGCCTGATCGACCTGGCTGTAGCTAGATACTGTCTGCCTGATCGACCTGGCTGTAGCTAGATACTGTCCGCCTGATCGACCTGGCTGTAGATTATATTATAAGCTCAATTAGACGTACTCGCAATATAGCTCAATTTATATCAAGTAAGCTCAATTCAGATTGCATTATAAGCCCTATTAGATTATACTTCGTATTATAATGAATTATACGTATGCCGCATTATAGCTTCACTGGATTGCAATATAAATTAATTAGGATTGCATTATAGCCTAATTAGATATTATTCTGCATTATACTAATTAGATGGTATTTCGTATTATAAATTAATTAGATTGCATTATAGCCTAATTAGATTATAGCTCGTATTATATTTTAATTTATATCGTATTCCCCCGCATATAATTAATTACTATTATACGACCTGGCTGTAGCTTATACTGTCTGCCTGATCGACCTAATTAGCTACATACTGTCAATTAGGATTATCGACCTGGCTGTGCCAGATACTAGTCTGCCTTATAGCCTACCTGGCTGTATTAGATACTGTAAGCCTTATACTTTATATTGCAGCTCACATACTGCCAGGATCGCTGGCTGTAGCTAGTATTTCCGCCTGATCGACCTAAATTAATTAGATTTAAATGGTCAGGTAGCTCAACTAGATCGTATTATCGTCTAATTAGGATTAAAAGTTATAGTCTAATTTTCTAATACAGTTCGCATTATACCACTGATTATAGTTTCGTATTATAAATTAATTAGATTATGCTCGTATTATAATTAATTAGATTGCAGGCCTAATTAGATTATATTTCGTATTATTAGTTAATTTTATATTTATTATAGTTTGCCTGATCGACCTGGCTGTTGCTAGATATGCTCGTATTGATCGAATTAGGCTGTAGCTAGATACTGTCTGCCTATCGACCTGGCATTATAGATATTAGTCTGCCCACGTATTATGGCTCAATAGATACTGTCTGCCTGATCGACCTGGCAATTGATTATATTATTGTCTGCCTACCTACATGGCTGTAGCTAGATACTGTCTGCCTGATCGACCTGGCTAATTAGACGTATTATGGGGCTCAATTAGACGTATTCGTATTATAGCTCAATTATCATTATAGTCTAATTAGATTATATTCGTATTATAGCTCAATTAGATTATAGTTTCGTATTATAATTAATTAGACTGTATTATAGTCAATTAGATTGCATATGGGGCTCAATTAGGCCGCATTATAGATTAATTAGATTATATTTCGTATTACAGTCGAATTAGATTTATTTCGCATTATCGTCAATACATCGTATTATAACATTAGATTGCATTATAATTAATTAGATTATATTTGACTAAACATGCCTGATCGACCTGGCTGTAGCTAGATACTGTCTGCCTGATCGACCTGGCTGTAGCTAGATACTGTCTGCCTGATCGACCTGGCTGTTGCTAGATACTGTCCGCCTGATCGACCTGGCTATAGCTAGATACTGTCCGGCTGATCGACCTGGCTGTAGCTAGATACTGTCTGCCTGATCGACCTGGCTGTAGCTAGATACTGTCTGCCTGATCGACCTGGCTGTAGCTAGATACTGTCCGCCTGATCGACCTGGCTGTAGCTAGATACTGTCCGCCTGATCGACCTGGCTGTAGCTAGATACTGTCTGCCTGATCGACCTGGCTGTAGCTAGATACTGTCTGCCTGATCGACCTGGCTGTAGCTAGATACTGTCTGCCTGACCTACATGGCTGTAGCTAGATACTGTCTGCCTGATCGACCTGGCTGTAGCTAGATACTGTCTGCCTGATCGACCTGGCTGTAGCTAGATACTGTCTGCCTGATCGACCTGGCTGTAGCTAGATACGTTCCGCCTGATCGACCTGGCTGTAGCTAGATACTGTCTGCCTGATCGACCTGGCTGTAGCTAGATACTGTCTGCCTGATCGACCTGGCTGTAGCTAGATACTGTCTGCCTGATCGACCTGGCTGTAGCTAGATACTGTCTGCCTGATCGACCTGGCTGTAGCTAGATACTGTCCGCCTGATCGACCTGGCTGTAGCTAGATACTGTCTGCCTGATCGACCTGGCTGTAGCTAGATACTGTCTGCCTGATCGACCTGGCTGTAGCTAGATACTGTCTGCCTGATCGACCTGGCTGTAGCTAGATACTGTCTGCCTGATCGACCTGGCTGTAGCTAGATACTGTCTGCCTGATCGACCTGGCTGTAGCTAGATACTGTCTGCCTGATCGACCTGGCTGTTGCTAGATACTGTCCGCCTGATCGACCTGGCTGTAGCTAGATACTGTCCGCCTGATCGACCTGGCTGTAGCTAGATACTGTCTGCCTGATCGACCTGGCTGTAGCTAGATACTGTCTGCCTGATCGACCTGGCTGTAGCTAGATACTGTCTGCCTGATCGACCTGGCTGTTGCTAGATACTGTCCGCCTGATCGACCTGGCTGTAGCTAGATACTGTCTGCCTGATCGACCTGGCTGTAGCTAGATACTGTCTGCCCACCTACATGGCTGTAGCTAGATACTGTCTGCCTGATCGACCTGGCTGTTGCTAGATACTGTCTGCCTGACCGACATGGCTGTAGCTAGATACTGTCTGCCTGATCGACCTGGCTGTAGCTAGATACTGTCCGCCTGATCGACCTGGCTGTAGCTAGATACTGTCCGGCTGATCGACCTGGCTGTAGCTAGATACTGTCTGCCTGATCGACCTGGCTGTAGCTAGATACTGTCTGCCTGATCGACCTGGCTGTAGCTACATACTGTCTGCCTGATCGACCTGGCTGTAGCTAGATACTGTCTGCCTGATCGACCTGGCTGTAGCTAGATACTGTCTGCCTGATCGACCTGGCTGTAGCTACATACTGTCTGCCTGATCGACCTGGCTGTAGCTAGATACGTTCCGCCTGATCGACCTGGCTGTAGCTAGATACCTGTCCGCCTGATCGACCTGGCTGTAGCTAGATACTGTCCGCCTGATCGACCTGGCTGTAGCTAGATACTGTCTGCCTGATCGACCTGGCTGTAGCTAGATACTGTCTGCCTCACCTACATGGCTGTAGCTAGATACTGTCCGGCTGATCGACCTGGCTGTAGCTAGATACTGTCTGCCTGATCGACCTGGCTGTAGCTAGATACTGTCTGCCTGATCGACCTGGCTGTAGCTAGATACTGTCTGCCTGATCGACCTGGCTGTAGCTAGATACTGTCTGCCTGATCGACCTGGCTGTAGCTAGATACTGTCTGCCTGATCGACCTGGCTGTAGCTAGATACTGTCCGCCTGATCAACCTGGCTGTTGCTAGATACTGTCTGCC
>NW_027005190.1:0-4253 GCF_036934945.1 Oncorhynchus masou masou
AAAACTGAGCAAACTAGAATCCTATTTGGCCCTAAACAGAGAGTACACAGTGGCAGAATACCTGACCACTGTGACTGACTCAAACTTAAGGAAAGCTTTGACTATGACTCAGTGAGCATAGCCTTGCTATTGAGAAAGGCCGCCATAGGCAGACCTGGCTCTCAAGAGAAGACAGGCTGTGTACACACTGCCCACAAAATGAGTTGGAAACTGAGGTGCACTTCGTAACCTCCTGCCAAATGTATGACCATATTAGACAAACATATTTCCCTCAGATTACACAGATCCACAAAGAATTCGAAAACAAACCCAATTTTGATTAACTCCCATATCTATTGGGTGAAATACCACAGTGTGCAATCACAGCAGCAAGATGTGTGACCTGTTGCCACAAGAAAAGGGCAACCAGTGAAGAACAAACACCATTGTAAATGCAACCCATATTTATGTTTATTTATTTTCCCTTTTGTACTTGAACTATTTGCACATAATATGACATTTCTAATGTCGTCATTATTTTGGAACTTTGTGAGTATCTAGTTTGCTTTGGCAATGTTAACATCAAATTGGTCACATACACATGGGTAGCAGATGTTAATTAGAGTGTTCGAAAATGTTTGTGCTTCTCGTTCCGACAATGCAGTAATATCTAACAAGTAATCTAACAAATTCACAACAACTTCCTTATACACACAAATGTAAAGGATGAATAAGAATATGTTTGTATAAATATATGGATGAGTGATGGCCGTACAGCATAGGCAAGATGCAGGAGATGGTACAGAGCAGTATATACATATGAGATGAGTGATGTAGGATATGTAAACATTATTAAAGTATCATTATTTAAGGTGACTAATGACACCTTTATTTAAGGTGACTAGTGATACCTTTATTAAGTCCATTTATTAAAGTGGCCAGAGATTTGAGTCGTATGTTGACAACAGCCTCCTTCTATTAGTGATAACAGTCTGATAGCCTTAAGATAGAAGCTGTTTTTCAGTCTCTCGATCCCAGCTTTGATGCACCTGTACTGACCTTGCCTTCTGGACGATAGCGGAGTGAACAGGCAGTGGTTTGGGTGTCCTTGATGACCTTTTTGGCTTTCCTGTGACATCGGGTGCTGTAGGTGTCCCTGGAGGGCAGGTAGTTTGCAGCCGCTGTATCAGATTAAATTTTTTACGGTAAAGCACCGCGTTTTGTTAGGTCAGCGCCCACAACCACAGAAAAACATACAGATATTTTTCAACCAAGCAGAGGTGTCACAAAACTCAGAAATGGCATTATAAATAGTCACTTACCTTTGATGATCTTCATCGGAATGCACTCCAGGAATCCCAGTTCCACAATAAATGTTTGTTTTGTTCGATAAAGTCCATCATTTATGTCCAAATTCCTCCTTTTTGTTGGCATGTTTAGTTCACAAATCGAAATTCACAGCGCAGGCACTTAGTCCAGAAGAAAAGTCAAAACAGTTCCATTGCAGTTCGTAGAAACATGTCAAATGATGTATATAATCAATCTTAAGATTGAATATCATAAATCTTCAATAATATTCCAACCGGACAATTCCTTTGTCTTTAGAAATGAAAAGGCAACCCAGCTCGCTCTCACGGCTGTGCGCAAGACCTAGCTCATGGCATTCTGCCAGTCACCTGGTTCAAACAGCTCTCATTCTCTCTCCCCTTCATAGTAGAAGCCTGAAACAAGGTTCTAAAGACTGTTGACATCTAGTGGAAGCCTTAGGAAGTGCAATCTGACCCCATTTACACTGTATATTGGATAGGCGAAGACTTAACCTACAAACCTCAGATTTCCCACTTCCTGGTTGGATTTTCTCTCAGGTTTTTGCCTGCCATATGAGTTATGTTATACTCACAGACATCATTCAAACTGGTTCAGAAACTTCAGAGTGTTTTCTATCCAAATCTACTAATTACATGCATATTCTAGCTTCTGGGCCTGAGTAGCAGGCAGTTTACTCTGGGCACCTTATTCATCCAAGCTACTCAATACTTTCCCCCCAGTCTCAAAGGCTGGTTTTCTTTTTGTAATTCATGATTGACTGTAGACCCTGCCACATACGTCTCCTTGTTTTAGCTGTTGAATTGTGTCTCTACTTTGTCTCTATACTGACGCTTTGCTTGTTTGATTGCCTTGCAGAGGAATAGCTGCACTGTTTGTATTCGGTCATGTTTCCAGTTGCCTTGCCATGATTAAAAGCTGTGGTTTGTGCTTTCAGTTTTGCGTGCTGAATCAATCCACAGTTTCTGGTTAGGAAATCTTTTAATAGTCACAGTGGGTACGACATCTCCGATGCACTTGCTAATAAACTTGCTCACTGAATCAGCGTATACATCAATCTTGTTGTCTGAGTCTATTCGGAACATATCCCAGTCCACCAATTGGTCAGATCAGCATTGGACAAACCTGAGAATGGGTGTTTCCTGTTTTAGTTTCTGTCTATAGGCTGGGAGCAACAAAATGGAGTCATGGTCAGATTTGCCGGGTACAGGGCGGGGAGGGCTTTGTATGCATTGCGGAAGTTAGAGTAGCAGTCCAGAATACTAGCAGCCCATGTCGCTCATTCGATATGCTGATTGAATTTAGGAAGTCTCGTTCTCAGGTTAGCTTTGTTAAAATCCCCGGCTACAATAAATGCAGCATCAGGATGTATGGTTTCCAGTTTACATAGGTCCAGTGAAGTTTTTTCAGGGCCAACGAGGTATCTGCTTGGGGGATATACATGGCTGTGAATATGTCCCGAAGACAATTCTCTTGGAAGATAATGTGGTCGGCATTTGATTATAAGGAATTCTAGGACAGGTGAACAAAGGACTTAGATCCTGGAGCTTGTTGTGATTACACCATGAGTCGTTAATCATAAAGGGGCATACACCCCTGCCCTTCTTAACAGAGAGATGTTAGTTGCTGTCGGCGCGATGCATGAAGAAACCGGGTAGCTGTACAGTTGTTGGAAAATGTACTTTGTGTCATGCCAAAGTAGATGTCCTAACCGACTTGCCAAAACTATAGTTTGTTGACCTCTCTGGGATCGTTCGGGACGCTAGTGTCCCACCTCGCCAACAGCCAGTGAAATTGCAGGGCGCCAAATTCAAAACAACGGAAATCTCATAATTAAAATTCCTCAACCATGCAAGTATTTTACACCATTTTAAAGATACACTTCTCGTTAATCCAATTTCAATGTCCGATTTCAAAAAGGCCTTTCGCGAAAGCAGAACATATCATTATGTTAGGTCAGCAACTAGTCACAGAAAGCATTCAGCCATTTTCCAACCAAAGAGAGGTGTCACAAAAAGCAGAAATATAGATATAATTAATCACTAACCTTTGACGATCTTCATCAGATGACACTCCCAGGACTCAATGTTACACAATACATGTATGTTTTTGTTCGATAAAGTTCATATTTATATCCAAAAACCTGTTTATTTTGGCGCGTTTTTGGCACGTTTTAATTCAGAAATGCCTCCAAAACATCCGGAGAAATTGCAGACAGCCACATCAAATAACAGAAATACTCATCATAAACTTTGATGAAAGATACATGTTTTACATAGAATTAAAGATAAACTTGTTCTTAATGCAACCTCTGTGTCAGATTTCAAAAAAGCTTTACGGCAAAAGCACAATATTCAATAATCTGAGAACTGCGTTCATCCACAAAAGCAAGCCATACAGTTGCCCGCCAAATTGTGGAGTCAACAAAAGTCATAAATAGCATTATAAATCTTGACTTACCTTTGCTGATCTTCATTGGAATGCAATCCCAGGACTCCCACTTCCACAAGAAATGTTTGTTTTGTTCGATTACGTCCATATTTATGTCCAAATACCTTTGTTCGTGCATTTAGTTCACTAATCCAAGGCACATGCGCAAAGCGCAAAATCCAGATGAAAAGTCACGAGTTCCATTAGTGTTTGTAGAAACATGTCAAACGATGTTTACAATCAATCCTTGGGGTCTTTTTATAATAAATCTTCAATAATATTCCAACCAGACAATAGCGTATTCATTACAGAGGGAAAAGAAGGAACAGCGTGCCCGTGTCACCGTGCAGTAAACAACTGATTGGCCACAGCCTAGTCCACTTGTTGAAACAGCTATTATTCAACCCCTTCCACAATAGAAGCCTCAAACAACTTTCTAAAGACTGTTACATCTGCTGGAAGCCTTGGGAAGTGCAATCTGGGCCCCATTAGACACAACATATTGGAAAGGCAATCAC
>NW_027005191.1:0-4250 GCF_036934945.1 Oncorhynchus masou masou
GCTAGCTACATAGCCGTCTTTGTATCAACGATAATTGCATAATTATCGTATTTCGTCGTCCTAACGTATCTGCCCAGCAGCTAGCTAAGCAGCTAGCTAACATCCACTGTCCACTAGCACTGTAGAAACTATTACACTCAACTGAACGACTCGATTAGCGTAGTGTCAGCTAGCTACATAGTTGTCTTCGCTGTCTTCGTATCCAAGATAATTGTGCAGTTTAGAGTGTGTAGACTTAGAGTGATTATCTTAATTTACCGAGGTTAGCTAGCCAGCTATTTGTCGTCCTTAACGTAGGAAATGCTGCTAGCTAGCTAGCCAACAGCTAGCCAACCTCTACCGAATTGAACTCCAACTACCCGGTCAACATTCCGCGTCGCTCCACAGGTAGTATCACATTTTCATTTCACTTCATTACAGTACAACGGTTTGATTTGTTTGATCGTAGCTAGCCAGCTACATAGCCGTCTTTGTATCTAAGACAATTGTGTAGTCTAGAGCGATTTTCTAGGTTAGCTGGCCAGCTATTGTCGTTCTTTTAACGTAGCTAGCCAGCTAGCCCCCGAATAGCAGCACTGTAGTAACTATTACAGTACAACGGTTTGTTTTGTTTGATCGTAGCTAGCTAGCTACATAGCCGTCTTTGTATCTAAGACAATTGTGTAGCCTAGAGCGATTTTCTAGGTTAGCTGGCCAGCTATTGTCGTTCTTTTAACGTAGCTAGCCAGCTAGCCCCGAATAGCAGCACTGTAGTAACTATTACAGTACAACGGTTTGTTTTGTTTGATCGTAGCTAGCTAGCTACATAGCCGTCTTTGTATCTAAGACAATTGTGTAGCCTAGAGCGATTTTCTAGGTTAGCTAGCCAGCTATTGTCGTTCTTTTAAGGTAACGTAACGCAATCAACCTGCTAGCTAGCCAGCTAGCCCCGAATAGCAGCACTGTAGAAACTATTACACTCGACGGAACGACTTGATTAGTGTAGTGTCAACATCGCAGCCACTACCAGCTAGCCTACTCCAGCAGTACTGTATCATTTCAATCATTTTAGTCAATAAGATTCTTGCTACGTAAGCTTAACTTTCTGAACATTCGAGACGTGTAGTCCACTTGTCATTCCAATCTCCTTTGCATTAGCGTAGCCTCTTCTGTACCCTGTCAACTATGTGTCTATCTATCCCTGTTCTCTCCTCTCTGCACAGACCATACAAACGCTCCACACCGCGTGGCCGCGGCCACCTAATCTGGTGGTCCCAGCGCGCACGACCCACGTGGAGTTCCTGGTCTCCGGTAGCCTCTGGAACTGCCGATCTGCGGCCAACAAGGCAGAGTTCATCTCAGCCTATGCCTCCCTCCAGTCCCTCGACTTCCTGGCACTGGCGGAAACATGGATCACCACAGATAACACTGCTACTCCTACTGCTCTCTCTTCGTCCGCCCACGTGTTCTCGCACACCCGAGAGCTTCTGGTCAGCGGGGTGGTGGCACCGGGATCCTCATCTCTCCCAAGTGGTCATTCTCTCTCTCTCCCCTTACCCATCTATCTATCGCCTCCTTTGAATTCCATGCTGTCACAGTTACCAGCCCTTTCAAGCTTAACATCCTTATCATTTATCGCCCTCCAGGTTCCCTCGGAGAGTTCATCAATGAGCTTGATGCCTTGATAAGCTCCTTTCCTGAGGACGGCTCACCTCTCACAGTCCTGGGCGACTTTAACCTCCCCACGTCTACCTTTGACTCATTCCTCTCTGCCTCCTTCTTTCCACTCCTCTCCTCTTTTGACCTCACCCTCTCACCTTCCCCCCTACTCACAAGGCAGGCAATACGCTCGACCTCATCTTTACTAGATGCTGTTCTTCCACTAACCTCATTGCAACTCCCCTCCAAGTCTCCGACCACTACCTTGTATCCTTTTCCCTCTCGCTCTCATCCAACACTTCCCACACTGCCCCTACTCGGATGGTATCGCGCCGTCCCAACCTTCGCTCTCTCTCCCCCGCTACTCTCTCCTCTTCCATCCTATCATCTCTTCCCTCTGCTCATACCTTCTCCAACCTTTCTCCTGATTCTGCCTCCTCAACCCTCCTCTCTTCCCTTTCTGCATCCTTTGACTCTCTATGTCCCCTATCCTCCAGGCCGGCTCGGTCCTCCCCTCCCGCTCCGTGGCTCGATGACTCATTGCGAGCTCACAGAACAGAGCTCCGGGCAGCCGAGCGGAAATGGAGGAAAACTTCGCCTCCCTGCGGACCTGGCATCCTTTCACTCCCTCCTCTCTACATTTTCCTCCTCTGTCTCTGCTGCTAAAGCCACTTTCTACCACTCTAAATTCCAAGCATCTGCCTCTAACCCTAGGAAGCTCTTTGCCACCTTCTCCTCCCTCCTGAATCCTCCTCCCCCTCCCCCCTCCTCCCTCTCTGCAGATGACTTCGTCAACCATTTTGAAAAGAAGGTCGACGACATCCGATCCTCGTTTGCTAAGTCAAACGACACCGCTGGTTCTGCTCACACTGCCCTACCCTGTGCTCTGACCTCTTTCTCCCCTCTCTCTCCAGATGAAATCTCGCTTCTTGTGACGGCCGGCCGCCCAACAACCTGCCCGCTTGACCCTATCCCCTCCTCTCTTCTCCAGACCATTTCCGGGGACCTTCTCCCTTACCTCACCTCGCTCATCAACTCATCCCTGACCGCTGGCTACGTCCCTTCCGTCTTCAAGAGAGCGAGAGTTGCACCCCTTCTGAAAAAACCTACACTCGATCCCTCCGATGTCAACAACTACAGACCAGTATCCCTTCTTTCTTTTCTCTCCAAAACTCTTGAACGTGCCGTCCTTGGCCAGCTCTCCCGCTATCTCTCTCAGAATGACCTTCTTGATCCAAATCAGTCAGGTTTCAAGACTAGTCATTCAACTGAGACTGCTCTTCTCTGTATCACGGAGGCGCTCCGCACTGCTAAAGCTAACTCTCTCTCCTCTGCTCTCATCCTTCTAGACCTATCGGCTGCCTTCGATACTGTGAACCATCAGATCCTCCTCTCCACCCTCTCCGAGTTGGGCATCTCCGGCGCGGCCCACGCTTGGATTGCGTCCTACCTGACAGGTCGCTCCTACCAGGTGGCGTGGCGAGAATCTGTCTCCTCGCCACGCGCTCTCACCACTGGTGTCCCCCAGGGCTCTGTTCTAGGCCCTCTCCTATTCTCGCTATACACCAAGTCACTTGGCTCTGTCATAACCTCACATGGTCTCTCCTATCATTGCTATGCAGACGACACACAATTAATCTTCTCCTTTCCCCCTTCTGATGACCAGGTGGCGAATCGCATCTCTGCATGTCTGGCAGACATATCAGTGTGGATGACGGATCACCACCTCAAGCTGAACCTCGGCAAGACGGAGCTGCTCTTCCTCCCGGGGAAGGACTGCCCGTTCCATGATCTCGCCATCACGGTTGACAACTCCATTGTGTCCTCCTCCCAGAGCGCTAAGAACCTTGGCGTGATCCTGGACAACACCCTGTCGTTCTCAACCAACATCATGGCGGTGGCCCGTTCCTGTAGGTTCATGCTCTACAACATCCGCAGAGTACGACCCTGCCTCACACAGGAAGCGGCGCAGGTCCTAATCCAGGCACTTGTCATCTCCCGTCTGGATTACTGCAACTCGCTGTTGGCTGGGCTCCCTGCCTGTGCCATTAAACCCCTACAACTCATCCAGAACGCCGCAGCCCGTCTGGTGTTCAACCTTCCCAAGTTCTCTCACGTCACCCCGCTCCTCCGCTCTCTCCACTGGCTTCCAGTTGAAGCTCGCATCCGCTACAAGACCATGGTGCTTGCCTACGGAGCTGTGAGGGAACGGCACCGCAGTACCTCCAGGCTCTGATCAGGCCCTACACCCAAGCAAGGGCACTGCGTTCATCCACCTCTGGCCTGCTCGCCTCCCTACCATTGAGGAAGTACAGTTCCCGCTCAGCCCAGTCAAAACTGTTCGCTGCTCTGGCCCCCCAATGGTGGAACAAACTCCCTCACGACGCCAGGACAGCGGAGTCAATCACCACCTTCCGGAGACACCTGAAACCCCACCTCTTCAAGGAATACCTAGGATAGGATAAGTAATCCTTCTCACCACCCCCCTTAATGATTTAGATGCACTATTGTAAAGTGGCTGTTCCACTGGATGTCAGAAGGTGAATTCACCAATTTGTAAGTCGCTCTGGATAAGAGCGTCTGCTAAATGACTTAAATGTAAATGTAAATGT
>NW_027005192.1:0-59939 GCF_036934945.1 Oncorhynchus masou masou
TTTCCTTTGGTGTCTTTTTAAATGGGACATTCAAGAGAAACACTTTCCACAGTTGGAGCAGGACTAAGGCTTCTCTCCAGTGTGTGTATATGTTCAGGTCATTTTAAGGTGCCCGGACAAGAGAAACTTGCCCCACAGTCAGAGCAGGAGTAAGGCTTCTCTTACTCCTGAGAGAAACTCTTTTCAAAGTCAGAGCAGGAGTAAGGCTTCTCTCATTTGTGTATACGTTCATGTTGTTTTAAGGTGCCCAGGTAAGTGAAACTCTTTCCACAGTCAGAGCAGAAGTAAGGCTTCTCTCCTGTGTGTATACGTTCATGTTGTTTTAAGGTACCCAGTTGACGGAAACTCTTTCCACAGTCAGGGCAGAAGTAAGGCTTCTCTCCTGTGTGTATGCGTTTGTGTTGTTTTAAGTTGCCCAGGTAAGTGAAACTCTTTCCACAGTCAGAGCAGGAGTAAGGCTTCTCTCCTGTGTGTATACGTTCATGTTGTTTTAAGGTACCCAGTTGATGGAAACTCTTTCCACAGTCAGAGCAGGAGTAAGGCTTCTCTCCTGTGTGTATACAATCATGTTGTTTTAAGGTGTCCGGACGAGAGAAACTCGCCCCACAGTCATAGCAGGAATAAGGCTTCTCTCCGTGTGTATACGTTCATGTTTTTGTAAGGTGCACGGTCGAGAGAAACTCTTTCCACAGTAAGAGCAGGAGTAAGGCTTCTCTCCTGTGTGTATACGTTCATGTTGTTTTAAGGTACCCAGTTGAGAGAAACTCTTTCCACAGTCAGAGCAGAAGTAAGGCTTCTCTCCTGTGTGTATACGATCATGTTTTTTTAAAGTGCCCAGTCGAGAGAAACTCGCCCCACATTCAGAGCAGGGAGTAAGGCTTCTCTCCTTTGTGTATGCGTTCATGGTGTTTTAAGGTGCCCCGTTGAGAAAAACTCGATCCACAGTCAGAGCAGGAGTAAGGCTTCTCTCCTGCTGATGTAAACGCTCATGTCTTTTTAGGTGGCACAGTTGAGAGAAACTCCTTCCACAGTCAGAGCAGGAGTAAGGCTTCTCTCCTGTGTGTATACGTTCATGTTTTTTTAAATGGCCCAGTAGAGAGAAACTCGCCCCACAGTCAGAGCAGGAGTAAGGCTTCTCTCCTGTGTGTATACATTCATGTTTTTTAAAGTGCCCCCGTTGAGAAAACCTCGATCCACAGTCAGAGCAGGAGTAAGGCTTTCCTGTGTGTAAACGCTCATGTCTTTTAGGTGGCCCAGTCGAGAGAACTCGCCCACAGTCAGAGCAGGAGTAAGGCTTCTTTCCTGTGTGTATATGTTCATGATGTTTTAAGGTGTTCCGATGAGAGAAACTTGCCCGCAGTCAGAGCAGGAGTAAGCTTCTTTCCTGTGTGTGTATATGTTCATGTTGTTTTAAGGTATCCCTATGAGAGAAACTCGCCCACATTCAGAGCAGGAGTAAGGCTTCTCTCCTGTGTGTGTTCTCTGATGACGTTTTAGTGATGTTGATGTTTTGAAGCATTTTCCACATTCAGAGCAAGAGTAAAGCTTTTCTCCTGTGTGTTCTCTGATGACGTTTTAGTGATGTTGATGTTTTGAAGCATTTTCCACATTCAGAGCAATGAAGTTTTAGTGATGTTGATGTTTTGAAGCTTTTCTCAGAGCAAGCGTGTGTGTTCTCTGATGAAGTTTTAGTGATGTCGATGTTTTGAAGCATTTTCCACATTCAGAGCAAGAGTAAAGCTTTTCTCCTGTGTGTATTTTTAGGTGTATTTTTAGCTTTGATAGAAATGGGAAAATCTCCTCACAATGTGTGCAGTGGTGAGACCTCTTTGCTATGTGATCTTCCTGTTGATGCTCTCTGGATGTAGAGAATGTCTCAACATGGTCTCCTGTGTGAACAATATCAGAAGAACCAGTCAATTGGTGTGATATACATATCAATCAAATGTATTTTATGAAGCTCTTTTTACACAAGTTGTAACAAAGTTCTTTACAGAAACCAACCCGAAATCCCCAAAGAGCAAGCAATGCAGATGTAGAAGCACAATGGCCACGAAAAACAGAGAGGAACCAGGCTCAAAGGAGTGGCCGGTCCTCTTCTGTCTGTACCAGGTGACATATGTATTTATATCGGTAGGCTGTACAATACAGGGGAATAAAACTATTCTAAAAGTGGGTAAGAGATGAAAGCTAAAAAGGGGCTTGTCATCCTCTCACATATCAACATCCAACAAGGGTTAGTAACTACACAGACTCACTTCATAGAACTTTAAAACACTGGCAGTTGGTCTACTTCACTTCTTTAGTCTACTCTCTGAACACTCCAGATAGCTCAGTTAATAAAACAAATGCTGGCAATACTGGTGTCAAACCATGCACATCTCAGTAGCATGAAATAACATCTACCTTCTCATTGAAACAGTTCATCATGAAACAGCTCTACTGCAACTTTTCATACACAGTGGGAAGTTGGAATGAACAACAAACTTAGTTAGACAGAACCTGCTCTTACCATGATTAACAGATTTCCCAATCTTCTCCTCCTCTTCTTCATTTTTAATGTTGACATTCAGCTCCAGTGTTTGACTGTAGTCTTTCACCTTCACTGATGCCATCTCTGGATCCTGCAGTGCAAACTGCAATCAGGACCCAGTGACTGTAGGTTTAGTGTGGAAGGAGAGAGGCAGGCTGGGTTTGTCGTTACTGTTGATGTTGTGGCCTCAGACTTAATTCTAGTCGTCCTGTAGTAACAATGAGAAACAGACACAAATGTTATTGTCTTGACAGTTCTGGCACTTTCTTTATTCTCTAAAAATATATTATATGTTCAAATATCTAATTCAGTGCTTGACTTGGACTGAAATGGGTGCTGGTACTGTTTATATTTAGGCACAGGAGCTCCACAATACTGTTGAGCTAATATTCTATAAGAGGAACTGCCACGACTTCCGCCGAGTCGATCCCTCTCCTTGTTCGGGCGACGATCGGCTGTCGACGTCACCGGTCTTCTAGTATCGCCGATCCATTACATGTTCAGTATTTAACCTCTGTTTCCCACATGTATGTGTGCGTGTTAGTTCTATGTTGATGACTGTATCTGATGGATGGTATTTTGTTGGCGGGCTAAGTATCGCCCTCGTCTCCTGCCTCTCAGGGAAGGCCCTGGAGTGGGCCAACGCCTTATGTGGGGGAAGTAGAAGCTTGCTGGACCACTTCGGACGTCTCGTACACCTGAGGCAGGGGACGAGGAGCGCACAGGAGTTTGTGATGGAATGACAGGGCCCTGATCGATCAATACCGGTGCAGTCTGCGCGAGGACGTCCGTCGGGAGTTGGACTGCAGGGACACCACTCTCACATTCAACCAGCTGGTGGACCTGTCCATCCAGGTGAGTAGGGGTTTCCATTGGTGCTACTACAGTGGAAAGCCTAGACCAGGTCTCCACCATGCATCCCTCTGAATATACCGATTTGACTCAATTACCACCCCATCGACGGGGGGAATTGTGCGATAAATCTCCTGGTAGACGCAGCACTTCCCAGGAGTCACGTGTATCCCCTGTCGCAAGAGGAGACGGCGGCTATGGAAACATATGTTTCCGAATCTCTGCGGCAGGGGTACATTCGGCCCTCCACTTCACCTGCCTCCTCGAGTTTATTTTCGTGAAGAAGAAGGATAGAGGTGTATTGACTGAGGCATTAACCAAATCACTGTGAGGTAGTTACCCGCTGCCTCTCATAGCCAGTGCGATCGAGTCAATGCACGGGGAACACTTCTTCACAAAATTGGATCTCAGGAGCGCTTACAACCTGGTGCGTATCCGGGAGGGAGAAGAGTGGAAGACAGCGTTTAGTACCACATCAGGCCATTATGAGTACCTTGTCATGCCATACGGGTTGATGAATGCTCCAGTCTTCCAATCCTTTGTAGACGAGATTTTCAGGAACCTGCACGGGCAGGGTGTAGTGTGTATATCGATGACATTCTGATTTACTCCTCTACACGCGCCAAGTATGTGTCCTTGGTGCGCAGGGTACTTGTACGACTGTTGGAGCATGACCTGTACGTCAAGGCTGCGAAATGCCTGTTCTTCCAGCAGGCCGTCTCCTTCGTAGGGTATCGCATTTCCACATCAGGGGTGGAGATGGAGAGTGACCGCATTTCAGCTGTGCGTAATTGGCCGACTCCCACCACGGTAAAGAAAGTGCAGCGGTTTCTAGGGTTTGCCAACTACTACCGGAGGTTTATCCGGGGCTTTGGTCAGGTAGCAGCTGCTATTACCTCACTGCTGAAGGGGGGACCACTGCGTTTGCAGTGGTCGGCTGAGGCGGACAGGGCTTTTGGTCCCGGCTCTGTTTACCTTGGCTCCCGTGCTGGCGCATTTGGATCCCTCTTTGGCGTTCATAGTGGAGGTGGACGCAGGTCCGAGACTGGGTTAGGAACCGTGCTCTCTCAGCGCTCAGGTATGCTACCAAAGCGCCGCCCCTGTGCCTTCTTTTCGAAGAAGCTCAGCCCGGTGGAGCGAAACTATGACGTGGGGGACCGGGAGCTGTTGGCTGTCGTCAAGACCTTGAAGGCGTGGAGACATTGGCTTGAGAGGACTAAACACCCTTTTCTCATCTGGACTGACCACCGCAATCTGGAGTACATCCGGGCGGCGAGGAGACTGAACCCTCGCCAGGCAAGGTGGGCCATGTTCTTTACCCGTTTTCTTTACCTGTCCTACAGACCAGGTTCCTAGAACGCTAAGGCAGAAGCACTGTCCCGGATGTATGACACGGAGGAGCGGTCCATGGATAACACTCCCATACTCCCGGCCTCTTGCCTAGTGGCACTGGTAGTGTGGGAGCTGGATGCGGACATCGAGCGGGTGTTACGTGCAGAGCCCACTCCCCCGAGTGTCCAGCTGGGCGTCTGTACGTTCCGTCTGCTGTCCGCGACCATTTGATCTATTGGGCCCACACATCACCCTCCTCTGGTCATCCGGGTATCGGCCGGACAGTGCGTTGTCTCAGTGAGAACTACTGGTGATCCACCTTGGTTAAGGACATGAGGATTTATGCTTCCTCCTTCCAGTGCGTACTGGGGTACCAGCGGTTCTGGCACCTAGGCATCAGTGCCAGATCGAGGTTTAGGCGCTCGGAGTAGACATGGGACAACGCTCATGGTCACTTTCAGTGGGCCGGGAGGCGTCAGAGGACTGGCACAGACCGCCACGGCACACCGGGGCTCTCGACCCTCCACCTGCCCCTCCACCTGCCCTGCCGGAAGCTGGGCCCGCGGTTTGTGAGGCCATTCAAAGTCCTGAGGAGACTGAACAAGGTTTGTTACAGGTTACAGCTTCCCCCGATTACCATATTAACCCCTCGTTCCATGTGTCTCTCCTCAGGCCGGTGTTGGCTGGTCAACTCCAGGAGACTGAGGTGCGGGAGGTTCCTCTGCCCCCTTTGGACATCGAGGGGACCCGGTGTATGCAGTTCGGGCCATACTGGACTCGAGGGCGTCTAGCGGGGACTTCAGTACCTCGTGGAGTGGGAGGGGTAAGGTCCGGAGGAGAGATCCTGGGTGCCGGTGGAGGACGTTTGGACCCGTCGATGCTGCAGGAGTTCCGCCGTCTCCATCCGGGTCGTCCCCGAGGCCGGTGTCGGCGCGCGGCTCGAGGGGGGGGGGGGGGGTTACTGTCATGACTTCCGCCGAAGTCAGTCCTTCTTCTTGTTCGGGCGGCGCTCGGCGGTCAACGTCACCGGTATTCTAGCCATTGCCGATCCACTTTTAATTTTCCATTTGTTTTGACTTTGTTGTATTCACACCTGGTTTCAATTCCCCCGTTACAGATTCAGTATTTAACCCTCTGTTTCACACATACATACGTATCTGATGGCTGGTATTTTGTTGCCGGGCTTTGTATGAACGCCAGTTTATTCGTGGTACCGGTATATTTCACGGACCGTTATATTGTTTCTAAACCCGTGTTTTTCGTGTATTAAATACCTTGTCCACGCATCTCAACTCTCCTGCGTCTGACTCCTTTTCACCAGTTACCCAAAGCCTTGACAGGAACATGAGCTCAAACAGTAGACATTTGTTCTCTGCTCCAGTGAGTCCTGTCCAAGTCCACTGATCTCATTTCAATGGATCAGGTAGCTCATTGACAACAAAACAGTAGACACTGGCAGTTTGTCCACTTCACTTCTTTAGTCTCCTTTCTGAACACTCCAGACAGCCCAGTTAATAAAACAAATGCTGGCAATACTGGTGTCAAACCATGCAAGTGTCAGTAGTAGTGATGCACCGATATGACATTTTTTGCCCATTCCGATATTTTCCTTGACAAAAAAACAGCTACCGATACCCGATATTGACATTTTTTGCGGCCTTTTATGCATTTTAGTAGTTAAATAGTTAACACACACACAAACATGGACGCAGCAGTCTAAGGCACAGGATCTCGGTGCAAGAGGCGTCACTACAGTCCCCGGTTCAAATCCTGGCTGTATCACATCCGGCCATGATTGGGCGGCGCACAACTGGCCCAGCGTCGTCCGGGTTTGGCCGAGGTAGGCCATCATTGTAAATAAGAATTTGTTATTAAATGACTTGCCCAGTTAAATAAAAGTTTACACAAACACACCAAAAAGTTATTTTGTTGGCATTTCCATATGTCCCCATTACCAGTAAAACATAATCAAAACCTATTTCCTCACTTACTTGCTGTGCTGTTTCCTTGTTCATTTGTTCCGTCGTTTCATTCTCAACCAGGATTTCTATGGAACGCCATTTGGGTCTTTGCGTGTCAAAAAACAAGCTTGTTGACCAATCAGGACCTGAATATGACTGCCCGACACATAATAATTTTACGCGTTCATATTTTGACGGAGTTATTACACATTGATTACACAATCACTCTAATTTCATATGTCAACGATTCATCAATACGTATGCTCTGATGCTGGTCATATAAAAAGCTAGCTAACTCATGGATGCAAACAATGTTCTTCCCCAAAAACTTCGCAAACCGACATAATCTGTTTCAGTAGCTATAGTCAGGTAGCTAACTATATAGCTAGGTATCATTATCTAAAATAGCCCTAATTTATAACACGGTTCTTATTTGATTAATGGTGGTTGGACCCATCTATGTGAAACTTGCAACAATAAGGATTAGCCACAATAGTGGAATTTGCAGTTAGCCTTCAAAGTAAAGGTAGGGCATAATTCTACTATTTGTAATCATTTGCATCACTATCAATGACATACCTTTATTTTGAAAACAGCAAATTTCACTTTTGTGCTAATCCTTATTGTGGCTAGCTTCACAACACATAACCCGGTCCGGTCGAGCCTCAGCCAGATGAAGCTAGTGGGCTGCATATAACGGAAGCTTTGGGCAACAGGGTTAAGTAGCTGGCTAACTGTTTATTTTCATGAACTGAAATTCAATTGGCGAACAACAAGTGGCAACCTAGCTATTGTTTTCAGGCTGGTTCCACTGGATTGGTGCAATTGTTTTCAGGCTGGTTGTATTGGTGCTAACGTAAACTCGTACATCGCCTTGGTCCATACAATTACCCTTATTTTAGCCCGTACCCCAAAGCGTAATACTTCCAGATCAACTGTAATGTCAATACCATTGTAAAGCACAATTTCTCCCCTTTCCAACATTATCAATTATCAATTACATGATGTAAACGCTGCCCGTTTCTGCATAATTCAAGCAGGCAATGAGCCCTGTGGGGTCTTTTTTTTTTAAATGGCGGGTGGGGAAGCGAAACTAATGCGTGATAGTGAGAAGGAGAGATGTCTTGTGGGAAAATTGCTTTTTTTCATTTCGATCTGTCCAACTTATCGCCTCTAAAATGTAAATAAAACACGATAAAGAGTTTATATAAATGTTTTATTACATTCCTATTTGAGGGTTTGTGTCGAATTTGAATAGGGTTTTTAGGGCAGTGCTAAAGTGATCTTAGAAGTAAACAGACATAAATAGTTGCGTTATGCGTACTGTAAGTTACGACATGACGGAGGGTCAGTTTTTTCAGCTTTTCTCCAATACTATGGAGCCATTACCATGTCTATCAACGCTTACATAGAAACGTAGTTCACACCCCAGAATTTGAAGTCAACAGTCGCTACAGTCCCATTAGTTTTCTTTGCAGCCTCGTTTGAATGTTGCGGTTGCGCACATTTGTACGGAATGGGGTGAGTTTACATTAGTGTGTACCGGTGCTTGACCAGTCGGCGAAAGCCAACATCACCCACAACAGAGAACGGTTGATTGTCAAGGGCAATGAATTCCATTATCTTGGCTTTAACAGATTTTGCCTTCGAGTTGTCTCAGCTGAAATGGTCTTACTCTTTCAAATAACTGCTCGATCCACACAGCAGACATGGTGGGCTAGGATGGGAATGCTGTGTCGCAAAAGTTTACGTGAGTTCATTACGTCCTGTACCTACGTTATATAGGTAGGTATTTACGTCAGCTTTGACATCGGTTTTGCACATCAGCGTTAAACTAAACTAGACACCGGATATGTTCACCGATATATTGTGTATCCCTAGTCAGTAGCATGAAATAACATCTACCTTCTCATTGACACAGTTCATAATGAAACAGTTCTACCGCAACTTTTCATACACAGTGGGAAGTTGAAATAAACAACACACACTTAGAACCTGCTCTTACCATGAGAAACAGATTTCCCAATCTTCTCCTCCACTTCTTAATCTTTAATGTTGGCATTCAGTTCCAGTGTTTGACTGCAGTCTTCCAGCTTCACTGATGCCATCTCTGGATCCTGCAATTCAAAATGGGCTCCACTGTCACAATCAGGACCCAGTGACTGTAGGTTTGGACTCAGTGTGGAAGGAGAGTGTCGTGGAAATACCGGAGCCTGTGAGTTCAAAAAGACTTTATTACAAAGTAATAGAACCTGAGCTGGTTCATGAAGCAAGTATCTTTCCAGCTTTGACATACACTCCTTATAGTGTTCCTCCTTACGTAACTCCTCTTTATGTTAATGATTCATCCCCTCTGCCATTTAGCCACCATTATCTTTTTGCCTTGCACTAACTTTAGCTTGGTTTCACATTAGGGCAGAGATTCCATTCATAGCAATGGTACAAAACTAAACAGACACACCCACTCTCAAGACAGGTGCATGTTTAATGGTGCCTAATGACCTAGACACACATATAGAGTGCACTTATTCTGCTGACTACTCTAAGATGTATAATGTGCACACATTTACTGGAAAATTCCCAATAAGAGGCAGGCTGGGTTTGTCCTCACTGTTGATGTTACCAGCCTCAGGCTTAATCTGAGTCGGCCAGTAGTAATAAATAGAAACGGATACAAAAGTTACTCTTGACAGTTCTGGCACTTTATTCTCTAGAAGAGGAACATGAGCTCAAGCAGTAGAAATTTGAGGTGCTGGTACTCAGCTCCAGTGAGCTCCTGTCCAATTCAAGCACTGATCTCATTTCAATAGATCTGGTAGCTAAGCATTGACAACAAAACACGAGTTCATTCACATTAGACAAAGTATACACTTTATATTAGGCTACAGAACTTAATCTATAGTAGATTTCTGAATTGACATGAATGACTCAAAAAAACATTTAGTACAAGGTTGCAGTATGTTTCAGGCAGCACTATGTACTATTTTCCTGAATAACCTTGTCTTCACTGTATTATTTCAATCAAAAAACAATATTTCCGTTCACACCATAGTAACATGTATAGACAGACAGAAACAACTGAATGTCTCAATATTAGTACACGTGTAGAAAACTGATAATCATTACATTTATCTCCAAAACAGTAGTGCAACCGTAAAATGGTCTCTCTCTCTGCTGCACCCTCACTGCCTGAACTGAAGTCCGTTGATGCAGACCGAGAGGGAGCCGCCATTTTACCAGCTCGTGAATTTTAACGTCACACAAAACCAAAAACGACATGTTAAACGAACCCAGAAATCTCAAATGTGATCCTTAATGAGATTACATTGACGAGATACATCCACTCAGACAAACCCAGAGTATCTATGTCAATTGTAAAAAAATAAAAAATAAATTGATCACGTTCACTCACGCGGTTTGGCACTTTTTTTCTTCTACCAAACGTGATAATAACTTGACGTATTTGTTACCGAGCATGTTATGACGTGTTCATAAGATATTAAAACGTGCTATTACATACCAGTAGTAATACATTTGAAACGTACACAAAAGTTGTGGTCTCGACTGCACAATTCTGGCGTGTCCTTTATTGTGAAGAATGATGTGCGCCTGCGTGGAACTTCCTGTTCCCCCACTCCCAGTTTCTTAACCCAGAGACGCAAACAACGCGAGACTTCAGAGAACGCTTGTGATGCGGACCAAGCCTGGGTTTGAGAAGTCAATGAGAGAAGTGAACAATTCTGATACTTTTGCAGCGTTTAATGGGGATCCTAATAAATACCAAAAATATTCCGTCGGTACACACTTGAAACATGGCCATTATTTTATAAATGTCATAACTGCAGTGGTTTATTCACAATCCCCTCACTGCGTATCTTCCATATCGCAGCATCACATGAGTAGGCAGACACTCTTCACTCTTCCAACGAAACTCCAGATATAACACATTTTATCGGTGCCCTGCTCCAAAAAACAATGCTCTCTCCTTCTGCTCTTCTGAGACGCATTGAAATCAAAACCACTACTGGTCACTGACTGACTCTACCTTTCCTAATGCCTCCTTTACCATCTTCCTGACCTCAAATGATCTCCCAACAATACATAATTGTTGATGAATAGCACTCCATAAGAAACCGATGTTTATTTACAACTTTTGACCTGTTTGCTCCATTTTTCGTCGTCTCCATCTTCCATTCAATTCATTCCTACCAATTTTACTCAACTTGGAGCCACCAGACTCGAACAGCACTTCGGCTTCGCCATATTTCCCTACCCAAAACCAGACACACCACGCTACCGACTAACTCCTGCATGTAGAATCCTGCATTGAAAAAAGCCAACATCTACAGGTTAAATGGGAATTTCACGCTGGCTTTGCCATTTTCAGCTATATCAGGTCCATCCATCATGGACTTTATTTCGACCCAAAATTGTCCGCCAGTTTTGATCCAAATATAGCCAATGGGACAGCCATGTGTTCAGTTCATGCCTATGATTTCAGAGTTCAGCAAAGCCAACAACTGCTTCATGTGGGCCACTGATAAAGAATCTGAATGTGGCCCAAAGACTGACTGCATGTAAGACAATTTATGATATAACACAATGGATGGCTAATTCGTCATTTGTCAAACTGCATTAATATTATTTATAACGCGATACGCTTAGTTTAGTTTTAGATTGAATGTTCTGCATGCCAGCGGTGGTTCCATGTACTGTGCTTCAGAATGAAGACAAACGAGTTCAACAGAGTAAAGAACACAAACTGGAAGTGCAGTCTGTTGTTGAAAATGTATACTATACCCCATCCACAGTGAAGATGCTCGGACATGTACATCAACCAGGGATAAAGAGGAAGTTAACACGGACATGTACATCAACCAGGGATAAAGAGGAAGTTAACTTCAATTAAATATGAAACATTTCACTGTGTTAAGTGTCTGTTGACATGTTGGAAAAGATTAAAGCTCTACAATTTGTTTAATTTATCAATATTACATTTTTATTCTTTGATTTACTGGCCACCATTACTGTGGGTACATGTTCAGTATATGTACAGACCAGCAAACCCACTGCAGCCTACCTCACTCTCCACCGCTGCTTTGGATAATTAAAAGCATGACTCTCGTACTTTGCCCTTTTCCTTTATGTTTGATATTAATGAGGAAAGGAGATATCTGTCTCTCTCCTATAAATACATTGTTAAATACGGTGGGGGGGGGGACTGGGAAAATAAGTACTTATAACTACCAATTAATGTAGATAAATATTAATGGGTAAACACAACACTGGACTGAACCCCTAATTGTCAAACTAATAATAATGTACAACAATATAGAAGATACTTGACTAGAGATCACGCAATATGGGTGTATATCCGCTGCACGCTACTTAGGTGTGTAGTTGACATGACCAAGGAGCTATTGCAAATTTGAAACTATGAAAAATGTACATTGCAGAGCATGATTTTACAGGACACAAACAAGAGTGTGCAAGATAGAAGGGTAGTAGGCGGACATTAGGTCACATGAGCAATTGACATTTAAAATGTTGAAAAATTCATGTAAAACCATGTGAGATGAAAATGGACAAACTAAAGGATGTGCAATGTGTGTGTGTGTGTGTGTGTGTATATATAACATCGGGTTTGCTACAACCAGTTTTGAAAATGTTAGGAGTATTAGTTAAAGAGCTATTGAAATGTGAACATTTTGATTTGTCACTATGTTGACGGTCCCTAACTGCTGTTGGTGGACGTAAGGAAAACTCCAGGCGAATATCCGACCCTAAACTGTCTTCGGTGTGCATACATGACTCAAAAACCATTTAGTACAAGGTTACAGTTTGTTTTAGGCAGCACGATATACTATTGTTCTTAATAACCTTGTCTTCACTATATTACTTCAATCAAAAAACAAAAGTATTTTCTGTTCACACCATAATAACATTTATAGATAAAGACAGAAACAACTGAATGTGTCTGAATATTAGTACACATGCAACGTTAGAAAACCGATAATCATTACATTCAACACGAAAACAGTCCGTTGACTCCGACAGACTGGGGACCGCCATTTTACCAGCTTGTGAATTTTACAGAAAACCAATAATATGCAAAACGATCAAAGACATCTCAAAGAAATGGACTATGTGAAATTTCCTTGATAAAATGATGTACATCCATTCAGACAAACCCAGTCCCCAGCTATGTGACTTGTAAAATAGTTTTTAAATCACGTTCTTGACACAAAAATAACACATAAACCTTAACCAAACGTGATAATACCTTAATGGATTTGTTACCTAGCATGGTATGACATATCCTTTCGACACTGGAACGTCTAAACGTGTTATTACATACCTGTAGTGATAAATTGAAACGGACACAAAGGTTATCTTCTTGACTGCACAGTTCTGGCGCTTTCTTTAAACCGAAGACTGGTGCGCGCCTGCCCGGAACTTCCTGTTCCCCCACTAACACAGTGCAACAGTACGTGCATTCCAGGATCATTGGCATGGCCCTACCCCATTACATGAGAAAGGGGTAGCTGCCTCCTCCCGTACACTTCTCCTTTACATAGAGTTGATCAAGCTGTTGATTATGGCCTGTGAAATGTTGTCCCATTCCTCTTTAGTGTGCTATTTTTCTTTTTCTTACGAGGTATCATATACATATATATATATGTAACGGTTTTATAACCGTGTAAATCTCTCTAGAACAAGGTGACTTTGATCAATATATTTGCCTGTATTTACCCCCCCCCCCCCAAATAAAATGCGAATTAGCTGCTAATGTGGCTATCCTAAAGAACTACAAATACCATGACGATCTGGACAAGACTGCCGAATCCAGTCAAAGGTCAGGATCTCAGAATTACCTATATAATGTTAGCTAAATGTAGTAATGAATAAGTAAACTACTTTTATTTAAATGGACAATTCTGTTAACTGTCTTGTGCAAGTTTTACATTTACACAATACCTGTTAGCAAAGGTGTCAGCTAGAGATGACATGCAGGAGCTTGCAGTTATTTGTTGTTTGTACATAATGTTTGGTGCTAATTAGTGTTTCATAAGGTGAGATGAAATAAAGCCGAGTATATTGATAAAAGTCACCTTGTCCGAGAAAAATGTACATGGTTATCAAATCGTCACGCAAGGGTAAGCATACACAAAACATAGCCCTTATTTAAAGTGTTTCTAAAATGAAAAATGATTGGAACCATTTCCCTTTTGACCGCTAGATTTTATGACACCGTTTTTGCAAATTGAATAAAGTGAAATATCACATTTATTTAAGTATTCAGACCCTTTACTCCGGACTTTGTTGAAGAACATTTAGCAGTGATTACAGCATTGTCTTCTTGGGTATGATGCTACAAGGTTGGCACACCTGTATTTGGGGAGTTTCTCCCATTTTCTCTGCAGATCCATAGAACGTTTGATATAGAGATATTTAAACAAAACGATTTTGTGGTAAAATAAAAAATAAAATAAAAAAGACAGCAATACTAACAATGACATTCATTGTACTGTTGAATGGGATGGCCAATTTAGAGGACAAAACAAGACTTAACTCACACATACACACAATAAAACAAAATCCTATTAGGTGGTACATGTATAAGAAGATAGCATATAGTCATTACAAGCAGTGTAGTTAAGCAAAAAATAAATATTGAGTGGAGTACAGCACAGAGGAGCAGCAGATCGTCAACCCAGTTATCGGACGAGACCATTTATTTTGCCATATTTTGTAAGACATTGGACTTCTATTGGAGGTATTGTATCGAATCCCTTCCATATGTATTACATTCCCTAAATCCCGTAACCACATTTCAAAGGTAGGTACAGTCTCCAATTTCCAAAATGTGCAATATGAGCCTTTTGGCTAATAGAGTACAAAGAGAGACAGCTTTCCCTTCGTGGTTATTCCCATCAACTGTACCAAACAGAGCGATCAATGGGTCTGGGGCTAGAACTCTATCAAAGGCTCGCGATAAGTCATCAAAAATGAGAGCCCAGTAAACATGTAACTTAGAACATGTCCAGAATAAGTGGGTCAACGTCCCCTCATCCTGCTTGCAACTCTCACACAGTGGTGAGGTGTCCGAGAATATTTTATGCAGTTTCACTTTTGAGTAATGTAACCTGTGTATCACCTTAAACTGTACAAGGTTGTGTCTGGCATTCACTGAACTGTGGTTTATATTCCTGAGAGCTTCTACCCAGTCCTCATCTGAGATTTCTGACCCAAGTTCTTGTTCCCAAGCCCTTTTAATAGTGTCTGTGGATACCTCTATGTGGGCCTGTAGCACATCATACAGTCTAGAGACCGACCCTTTTGAATGGGGTTTGACAAGGATTAAGCTATCTAATGTAGGACTATTTGGCTTATGCCATACTGTGGGATATGTTGTCCTTACAAAATTCCTGATTTGGAGGTATCTGAAAAAATGTGTTGTTGGCATGTTGAACTTTCCCTGTAATTGTTGAAATGAAGCTAACTGACCATCTATGTATAGATTACCACTTGTTGTGAGCCCCTTCCCCCTCCACTGTGAAAACACCACATCATCCAATGCAGGGTGGAAAGCATGATTCAGGCAAATCGGGCTGTCAATGTATACAGTGGGTATGTTAAGACAATACCTCATCTGTTATTTTATGGTAAATTGATCACATTTTTGAGATGTTATTTTTTTTATAGATATATTCCAATGATGTTAGATCTATAATTGTTTTTTAAACATACAAGTAGGAAAGCCTTAAGATAAATAATAACTTGTTTAGAGAGAAACATTTTGATAGTTTTTGAGTAAAGTAGTAATATGTTGGATGAGTGTGTTGTGGGCAGCCCGCCCTACTAGGGGGTAATTTGCCCCTGGGGGCTAATTACCCCCTAATTGTTATGAAGGTGTTTCGACCTGTCATTTAGACAATGACTAGCTCAGTTAGCATGTTTATGCTAACTTGCTAGCTAGCAACTTCACTAGCATTAAATACTAGCCAGCTAGCTAGTTAGCATAAGCCGCTAGGAGTGCTAGCTAGTGTAGTAGAAAATCGGATCAAATACAACGCATTACAGAACTTGTGAAGTCAATTCGGCTTTTTAATACAAGAATATAGCAAACCGGGAAGGTCCATGGAACAAACCCACTTCCCAGAGCCCCGGCTCCAGTATTTATCCACATATTGCATATGAGCCCATCCCAAATGCAAATAAAGTTACATTCCAATCCGTGCATCCCGCTTGTTCAGCTCAACAACGCCCATACCTGCTTTCCGTCAGATTATGATGATAAGACCCTTGCCTTGTTCTTGTATTTAGCTAAAAGCATTCTTTTGTTTGTGGACTATCCAGGATCAGCAGACTATGTGTCTCCTCAGTTTCTAGCATGTCCAGCTATACTAAAAATAGTTTACATTCCTCTATTTTACAGCCCTATGCTTTGGCTCTGTAATTAACTCTGTGTCCCTTTTGTGTGTGTGTCTTCATCTCCTTTAGCTTTAGGGTGCCCAGCTGTTCTGGTCGCCTTCACTTCATATGGCTGTCTAAGATCAAACAGACTTGTATCTCCCCTGTGATGTGATTGATATCTGTAATCCATCAGTTGGTCCTTTGGCTGACCCCCTCCTTATACAACCTCTGACCTTTGTATGTCCAGCTGGACTAGGCTTCTATGTGTCCTTCTCTTCATGTAGTCTGGTTTTAATGTTCAGCTATTCTGTACATCTTATGCATTTGTCTATGTGTTATATTTGCTCCCACACTAGCAACCTTACTTCTAGATCGCCTGAGGTAAAATACATTAAAAAGATATTGTAACTTAATTGCAGTTGTAAATGTTTCCACTAGTGACTGTAAGCTTTACAGTTAATGTCACGTTATAGCCTTTTAGCTGTTTTACACAGCATTTTATGTCATATAACTAAATAGCTAGCTAAGTGTTTAAGAGAGAGCTTTTAAATTAGCATCTCTCCCCCTGTTTTCAGTCACAGGTGGGGACTGGATTAGGTGGGAGCAGTGTAGGAGTGGAACTCATGAGTGCTCCGATTTGACTGGGCATAGCTTTATTTGTGACCTATGTCCACATTAGAATCGTTCCATAGCAGAGCTTGAGAGAGTTGCCACATCAATGTTACACTGAATTAATTAGTTACGTTATTGTTATTAAATGTTGTATTCCAATGTTATTTAATGTTATATTCCATTCCAATATTAGATTCAATTAATTATTTTCATGAATTTAAAACAATTGAAAACCTTTTGCTCCTGAATGTCATTTTAAAAGACTGCTGGGATTTAAAATCTTCCATTATTCAAATAATATTTAGTGCAATTGTACATAATTGATTTTATGGAAAAGGAACAGCAAAGAAAGTACAAAGAAAATGAATGTGCAGGTAGTTTAGATATTAATGGTGAAATGTGCAACACCATTCCCCCACCCCTGTTACTTGATTCTTCCGTTGAAGGAGAGGAGGACTAAAATGCAGCGCTGTAGTTGTCCATGGTTTTTTAAATTATAAAACTGACCATGAACACATAACCAAAACCACCAAATTGAAAACCCGAAAACAGTCCCATGTGGCACTAACACAGGAAACAATCTCCCACAAAACCCAACACCAAACAAGCTACCTAAATATGGTTCCCAATCAGAGACAATGACAAACACCTGCCTCTGATTGAGAACCATATCAGGCCAAACACAGAAACAGACAAACTAGACACACAACATAGAATGCCCACTCAGATCACACCCTGACCAAACAAAACATAGAAACATACAAAGCAAACTATGGTCAGGGTGTGACAACCTCCCACATATTTTATTTAAAAAACTAAAATAAGACAACTAGACTTAGCTTTTAAGTGTTACTTACTAAATAATTTCTAAATAAAACTGATCAAATAGATGAACACACCTGTGTGAAACCCTATGCCATAATCTTCTACCAGGGTAACTGTAGCCATTAATTTCCCTTTACAGTTTATTCACCTAAGCATGACCAATTATTTTTTCAAATGTTGCTTTTTTGCGTCAGCAATTACCCCCTTGTACCCTACGTACAAGGGGGTAACAATGTAGGACTATGTAGGACTAGTGAAACCATTTATAACACAGACGTTCTGTTAGTCTATAAGGTGTCAGCATGCTTCCCATTTAGAAGAATTTTGTGCATATATTTTGATTACATTTTTGTTTTTCCGGTTGTTCGGGCTTTTCCGATTGTTCGGGCACATATCTGTACCTTGAGGCAAGCCGAAGTCTCCTCCCCTTCGTTGGTGATTGGTCAACAGTAGGGATTCTTCAAGAAAGTCTTTGTTGTCATTAAACTTCAGAGACTCTGTTTCTTGCAGTTTGTTTCATTGAGAAATACTGCACCAAACATCTCAGTTAGATGTAAAATTGCACGACTAAGAACTCCCTTGCAAAATCGTTAACATTAATGACATATTTCTTGTGTTATCTGACTATTTTGAGGAAGTGGTTAAATAGACCCTTTTCCAGTACACTACACACTGACGTCACGGATGCGTGTTACTCTTGGAGGCAGTAGCCTAGATTTAAGTTTTTATTACTTTTAAACAAAATCACTTTTTTGGTTCTCATACCTTTACAATTATGTTTTGATTCTTGCTTGAACAGTCGCTAAGATTATAGAATACTAATGTTCATTGATATAGGCTATAGCAAAAGCTAGCAAAAGATCCCTTTTACTGGTTGAAGTGAAGTTTAATAGAGTTGATTTGTGATGACACAAACATTATATGAACTAGGACATTCATACAAGCCTAAAAATCCTATTATTATTATCCAAAAGTAGTGTGAAATGCACTCATAAGCAACATGTAAATAGTATTTTTTTGCTGGTGTTCTATAAGAACTCCCCATTGTTCTGCCATCTTCCAGCAATGTTTGTAAACACATAAAGCGATCTATGGCGTCTCAAAATGGACAAACAGTACTACTGCCGCTTTTTAAGCAAAGGTCTTTTAAGGAAGTATGCGAGCACACTCGTTCGGTTCACCTAGCCTTCTTAATGAGATGACAAAAGCAGTTTTCCTTTATAAAATAAATGAATGTTTATTTATAACACATGCCTGGAGCAAATGCACCTCTAACTAAATGTAGCCCCAAAGGAACTCTAATCAAAGCGATAGCCTTGGTTTCCTTGGAAACCGTGGTTTCCTCACCCTGTATACAATCCCAAAATGTGAACGTCAGCAGTGAAGTTCTCAAGATGGGGGAATTTAAGTACAGCAGTGTTCCCCAACCTTGGTCCCAAAGGGGTGTATCCAGTGTGTTGGGGGATAAGGCAAAATCCCCTTGGACGAGGATTGGGAAACACTGCAGTACATAGCAAAAAGTGTGATGATGATGCAAATTATAGTACATTATCATCTCAATTTTTCCTCTGTACTGAAAGTTCTCTATCTTGAAAACTTGATTGCTAACATACAACATGCAACATTTTTGGCATTGTATTAACAGTGGACTAATGAACAAAATAATACAAGAAGTTTTTTTGTTTGTTGTGAAAACAGAACCTACCGCTTCATTAAAGGATTTCCTTATTTTACAACTTGAAGTCCTGTATGTAAGATCACTTGGTTTCTATTCAGGGGACTAGGTATGTACTCAAGATTCATGGTGTGCACTCAGGAGAGGAACCTCTGATCTTAGCAGTGCCATTCTTACCCCTTCACAGCACTGCACTGTGGAACTTCAATGTTTTCCTTCCACTGGTGAACAGATAAAGGATTTGTCAATATCTGCCGTTTCCATCACGTTGCAATGATTGTTTTGCAAAAAAAAAACATAGTCTAATAAATCTGGGCCAATGGAAACCTGTCTACTGATGCCATCTCTAGATCCTGCAGTGCTCACTAGACCCAGTGACTGTAGGTTTGGACTCAGTGTGAAAGGAGAGAGGCAGGCTGGGTTTGTCCTCCCTGTCAACTCTGGATAGGATCCCAGGTCTAAATAAAAGTCGAAGATCAACCTCCTGGTCCTCCTGTGCATGCCCCATCGTACTGTGTGTATGAACACATTTTGAACAGTGGCTCCCTAAAATGCTGTGGTCCTTACTAACACAATAGGAAAGGTTGAGATAGTCGTGGGCCATCACAGGTCTCAAAAATATAAATATTGTTTAATTCTCCAAATTTGGCGGAATAGGGGTTTTGGGCAAGAATAATGTCTTTGTTCTGCATAGGCTATGCCTCCTTATTCCATGGCAGCAAAGAGAGTTTCTACAAGGAATTTAAGACCGTTGTAAAACCTGGAGTGGGCACAATATACACCCAAAAGGGCCATGTTGTGTCTTCTGCAATCTTGATAATTGAATTGGAGGCGTGCTTGGCCATACGGCTATGGGTGAACAGGGAGTACAGGAGGGGGCTGAGCACGCACCCTTGTGGGGCCCCAGTGTTGAGGATCAGCAGGATGGTGGCCCGTCAGGAAGTCCAGGATGCAGTGGCACAGGGCAGGGTTCAGACACAGGGCCTCCAGCTTAAAGATGAGCTTGGAGGGTACTATGGTGTTGAATGCTGAGCTATAGTCAATGAACAGTATTCTTACATAGGTATTCCTCTTGTCCAGATGGGATAGGGCAATGTGTAGAGTGATGGCGATTGCATCGTCTGTGGATCTATTGAGGCGGTAAACAAATTGAAATGGGTCTAGGGTGGCAGGTAAGGTAGACGTGATATGATCTTTGACTCATCTCTCAAAGCACTTGATGATGACAGAGGTGAGTGCTACTGGGCGATAGTCATTTAGTTCAGTTGCCTTTACCTTCTTGGGCACAGGAACAATGGTGGCAATCTTGAAGCATGTGGGGACAGCAGAATGGGAGAGATTGAATATGCCCATGAACACACCAGCCAGCTGGTCTGCTCATGCTCTGAGGACATGGCTCGGGATGCTGTCTGTGCTGGCAGCCTTGCGAGGGTTAACACTTTTAAATGTTTTACTCACGTTGGCCACGGAGAAGGAGAGCCCACAGTCCTTGGTAGCGGGCCGCATCGGATGGTACTGTTATCCTCAATGTGTGCAAAGAATGTGTGACAGGTGAGTTCTCAGCTCTTTCACTCTGAATATTCATATCAATGTCACTCTGAAATGGACCATCAATACCAGAGTTCTAGAGGACTATTTACATAATCAAACTACTTTGGTTACTACAGGATTACAATAGTGTTCTACACTTTCTTCATTTGATCCAATTCAAGGTTGCCAATTATTTTATTAGATGATAATTAAGTGGAGTGACTAATCTTAGCTGGTCTGAGAGAACTGATGAGGCTTCTCGCCTTTATGTATACATTGGGCCATTTAAAAAGACACCAATCTGTAGAATCTCTTCTCACAGTCAGTGCAGTGATAAGGCTTCTCTCAAGTGTGTATCTGTTGGTGTGTTTTTACATTGCCCAATCGGGAGAAACTCTTGCTACATTAAGAGCAGACGTAAGGCTTCTCTCCTGTGTGTGTTCTCTGATGACCCTTTTAGCTCAGCTGTTTAAAAAGAAATCTACAGTCAGATCAGTGGTAAGGCTTCTCTCCTTTATGTGTACCTTGGTGTCTTTTTAACTGGCCCATTCGAGAGAAACTCTTTCCACAGTCAGAGCAGGAGTAAGGCTTCACTCCTGTGTGTGTTCTCTGATGAACTTTTAGGTCAGTTGATGTTTTGAAGCATTTTACACAATCACAGCAGGAGTAAGGCTTCTCTCCTGTGTGTGTTCTCTGATGAACTTTTAGGTCAGTTGATGTTGTGAAGCATTTTCCACAATCAGAGCAGGAGTAAGGCTTCTCTCCTGTATGTATACGTTCATGTCTTTTTAAGTGGCCCAGTCGAGAGAAACTCTTTCCACAGTTAGAGCAGGAGTAAGGCTTCACTCCTGTATGTATACGTTCATGTGTTTTTAAGTGGCCCAGTCGAGAGAACCTCTTTCCACAGTCAGAGCAGGAGTAAGAATTCACTCCTGTATGTGTACTTTCATGTGTTTTTAAGTCACCCAGTCGAGAGAAACTCTTTCCACATTCAGAGCAGGAGTAAGGCTTCACTCCTGTATGTATACGTTCATGTGTTTTTAGGTTTCCCAGTCGAGAGAAACTCTTTCCACATTCAGAGCAGGAGTAAGGCTTCTCTCCTGTATGCATACGTTCATGTGTTTTTAAGTGGTCCAGTCGAGAGAAACTCTTTCCACAGTCAGAGCAGGAGTAAGGCTTCACTCCAGTATGTATACGTTCATGTGTTTTTAAGTCGCCCAGTCGAGAGAAACTATTTCCACAGTCAGAGCAGGAGTAAGGCTTCTCTCCTGTATGTATACGTTCATGTGTTTTTAAGTGGCCCAGTCGAGAGAAACTCTTTCCACAGTCAGAGCAGGAGTAAGGCTTCACTCCAGTATGTATACGTTCATCTTTTTTTTAAGTCGCCCAGTCGAGAGAAACGCTTTTCACAGTCAGAGCAGGAGTAAGGCTTCTCTCCTGTATGTATACGTTCATGTGTTTTTAAGTTGCCCAGTCGAGAGAAACTCTGTCCACAGTCAGAGCAGGAGTAAGGCTTCTCTCCTGTGTGTATTCTCTGATGAACTGTCAGAGACCTTGATGTCGTGAATCTCTTCCCACAGTCAGTACAGGGATACAGATTCTCTCCTGTGTGTATTTTAAGGTGTATTTTTAGCTTTGATAGAATTGGGAAAATCTCCTCACAATGTGGGCAGTGGTAAGACCTCTTAGCAGGAAGATGACAGAGCTGTTTCTCTCTTGATGTAGAAAATGTCTCAACATGGTCTCCTGTGTGAACAACATCAGAAGAACCAGTCAGTTGGTGTGATATACAGTATATACACCCCTCACATGTGTCAATATTTGAGTATATCTTTTCATGTGACAACACTGAAGAAATTACACTTTGCTACAATGTAAAGTAGTGAGTGTACAGCTTGTATAACAGTGTAAATTTGCTGTCCCCTCAAAATAACTCAACACACAGCCATTAATGTCTAAACCGCTGGCAACAAAAGTGAGTACACCCCTAAGTGAAAATGTCCAAATAGGGCCCAATTAGTCATATCCCCTCCCCAGTGTCATGTACCTCGTTAGTGTTACAAGGTCTCAGGTGGGAATGGGGAGCAGGTGTGTTAAATTTGGTGTCATCGCTCTCACACTCCCTCATACTGACTGGTCACTGGAAGTTCAACATGGCACCTCATGGCAAAGAACTCTCTGAGGATCTGAAAAAAAGAATTGTTGCTCTACATAAAGATGGCCGGGGCTATAAGAAGATTGCCAAGACCCTGAAACTGAGCTGCAGCACCATACAGACCATACAACGGTTTAACTGGACAGGTTCCACTCAGAACAGGCCTCGCCATGGTTGACCAAAGAAGTTGAGTGCACGTGCTCAGTGTCATATCCAGAGGTTGTCTTTGGGAAATAGACCTATGAGTGCTGCCAGCATTGCTGCAGATGTTGAAGTGGTGGGGGGTCAGCCTGTCAGTGCTCAGACCATACGCCGTACACTGCATCAAATTGGTCTGCATGGCTGTCATCCCAGATGGAAGCCTCTTCTAAAGATGATGCACAAGAAAGCCCGTGGGATCAAGATAAACTGATTTGGTTCAGATGGTGTCAAGCGTGGGTGGCGGCAACCAGGTAAGGAGTACAAAGACAAGTGTGTCTTGCCTACAGTCAAGCATGGTGGTGGGAGTGTCATGGTCTGGGGCTGCATGAGTGCTGCCGGCACTGGGGAGCTACAGTTCATTGAGGGAACCATGAATGCCAACATGTACTGTGACATACTGACGCAGAGCATGATCCCCTCCCTTCGGGGACTGGGACGCAGGGCAGTATTCCAACATGACAACGATCCCAAACACACCTCCAAGACAACCACTGACTTGCTAAAAAAGCTGAGGGTAAAGGTGATGGACTGGCCAAGCATGTCTCCAGACCTAAACCTTATTGAGCATCTGTGGGGCATCCTCAAACAAAAGGTGGAGGAGTGCAAGGTCTCTAACATCCACCAGCTCTGTGATGTCATCATGGAGGAGTGGAAGAGGACTCCAGTGGCAACCTGTCAAGCTCTGGTGAACTCCATGCCCAAGAGGGTTAAGGCAGTGCTGGAAAATGATGGTGGCCACACAAAATATTGACACTTTGGGCCCAATTTGGACATTTTCACTTAGAGGTGTACTCACTTTTGTTGCCAGCGGTTTAGACATTAATGGCTGTGTGTTGAGTTATTTTGAGGGGACAGCAAATTTACACTGTTATACAAGCTGTACACTCACTACTTTACATTGTAGGAAAGTGTCATTTCTTCAGTGTTGTCACATAAAAAGATACAAATATTTACAAAAATGTGAGGGGTGTACTCACTTTTGTGATATACTGTACATATGACTTCATAGCAGTAGGCTGTACAATACAGGGAATAAAGCATTTAGGGCTGTCCCGACAAGAGAAAATTATCCTGGTCAACCGAGTCTTTTCTTTCGACCAATCGTATTCACATCCTAGCATACCTTTGTCTGTACATTATACCTTGACACTATTTATCGCCCCCAGAAACCTCCTTTTACTCTCTGTTCCAGACGTTCTAAACAACCAATTCTCATAGCTTTTAGCCATCCCCTTATCCTACTCCTCCTCTGTTCTTATGGTGATATAGAGGTGAATCCAGGCCCTGCAGTGCCTAGCTCCACTCCTATTCCCGAGGCTCTCTCTTGATGACGTCTGTAACCGTAATAGCCTTGGTTTCATGCATGTTAACATTAGAAGCCTCCTCCCTAAGTTTGTTTTATTCACTGCTTTACCACACTTTGCAAACCCGGATGTTCGAGCCGTGTCTGTATCCTGGTTTAGGAAGACCACCAAACATTCTGAAATCTCCATTCCGAACAACAACATTTTCAGACAAGATAGAACGACCAAAGGGGGCGGTGTTGCAATCTACTGCAAAGATAGCCTGCAGAGTTCTGTCCTACTATCCAGGTCTGTACCCAAACAATTTGAACTTCTACTTTAAAAAATCCACCTCTCTAAAAACAAGTCTCTCACTGTTGCCACCTGCTATAGACAACCCTCCACCACCAGCTGTGCTCTGCACATCATATGTGAACTGATTGCCCCCCATCTATCTTCAGAGCTCGTGCTGCTAGGCGACCTAAACTGGAACATGCTTAACACCCCAGCCATCCTACAATCTAAGCTTGATGCCCTCAATCTCGCACAAATTATCAATGAACCTACCAGGTACTAACCCAAAGCCGTAAACACGGGCACCCTCATAGATATCATCCTAACCAACTTGCCCTCTAAATACACCTCTGCTGCTTTCAACCAAGATCACTGCCGCATTGCCTGCATCCATAATAGGTCAGCGGTCAAACGACCTCCACTCATCACTGTCAAACGCTCCCTGAAACACTTCAGCGAGCAGGCCTTTCTAATCGACCTGGCCGGGGTATCCTGGAAGGACAATGACCTCATCCCGTCAGTAGAGGATGCCTGGTTATTTTTTTTTTTAAATGCCTTCCTCACCATCTTAAATAAGCATGCCCCTTTCAAGAAATTTAGAACCAGGAACAGATATCGCCCCTGGTTCACTCCAGACCTGACTGCCCTTAACCAACACAAAAACATCCTATGGCGTTCTGCATTAGCATCGAACAGCCCCCATGATATGAAACTTTTCAGGGAAGCTCGAAACCAATACACACAGACAGTTAGAAAAGCCAAGGCTAGCTTTTTCAAGCAGAAATTTGATTCCTGCAACACAAACTCAAAAAAGTTCTGGGACACTGTAAGGTCCATGGAGAATAAGAACACCTCCTCCCAGCTGCCCACTGCACTGAGGATAGGAAACACTGTCACCACCGATAAATCCACTATAATTGAGAATTTCAATAAGCATTTTTCTATGGCTCGCCATGCTTTCCCCCTGGCTACCCCTACCCCGGTCAACAGCACTGCACCCCCACAGCAACTTGCCCAAGCCTTCCCCATTTCTCCTTCTCCCAAATCCAGTCAGCTGATGTTCTGAAAGAGCTGCAAAACCTGGACCCCTACAAATCAGCCTGGCTAGACAATCTGGACCCTTTCTTTCTAAAATTATCTGCCGAAATTGTTGCAACCCCTATTACTAGCCTGTTCAAACTCTTTCGTGTCGTCTGAGATTCCCAAAGATTGGAAAGCAGCTGCGGTCATCCCCCTCTTCAAAGCGGGGGGGCACTCTTGACCCAAACTGCTACAGACCTATATCTATCCTACCATGCCTTTCTAAAGTCTTCGTAAGCCAAGTCAACAAACAGATTACCGACCATTTCCAATCCCACCATACCTTCTCCGCTATGCAATCTGGTTTCAGAGCTGGTCATGGGTGCACCTCAGCCACGCTCAAGGTCCTAAACGATATCTTAACCGCCATCAATAAGAAACAATACTGTGCAGCCGTATTAATTGACCTGACCAAGGCTTTCAACTCTGTCAATCACCACATCCTCATCGGCAGACTCGATAGCCTTGGTTTCTCAAATGATTGCCTCGCCTGGTTCACCAACTATTTCTCTGATAGAGTTCAGTGTGTCAAATCGGAGCGCCTGTTGTCCGGGCCTCTGGCAGTTTCTATGGGGGTGCCACAGGGTTCAATTCTTGGACCGACTCACTTCTCTGTATACGTCAATGATGTCGCTCTTGCTGCTGGTGAGTCTCTGATCCACCTCTATGCAGATGACACCATTCTGTATACTTCTGGCCCTTCTTTGGACTCTGTGTTAACAACCCTCCAGACGAGCTTCAATGCCATACAACTCTCCTTCCGTGGCCTCCATTTGCTCTCAAATACAAGTAAAACTAAATGCATGCTCTTCAACCGATCGCTGCCTGCACCTGCCAGCCAGTCCAACAACACTACTCTGGACGGTTCTGACTTAGATTATGTGGACAACTACAAATACCTAGGTGTCTGGTTAGACTGTAAACTCTCCCTCCAGACTCACATCAAACATCTCCAATCCAAAGTTAAATCTAGAATTGGCTTCCTATTTCTCAACAAAGCCTCCACTCATGCTGCCAAACATGCCCTTGTAAAACTGACCAACCTACCGATCCTTGACGTCATTTACAAAATAGCCTCCAATACCCTACTCAATAAATTGGATGCAGTCTATCACAGTGCCATCCGTTTTGTCACCAAAGCGCCATATACTACCCACCACCGCGACCTGTACGCTCTCGTTGGCTAGCCCTCGCTTCATACTCGTCGCCAAACCCACTGGGTCCATGTCATCTACAAGACCCTGCTAGGTATCTCAGCCCGCTGGTCACCATAGCAGCACCCACCTGTAGCACGCGCTCCAGCAGGTATATCTCTCTGGTCACCCCCAAAATCAATTCTTACTTTGGCCGCCTCTCCTTCCAATTCTCTGCAGCCAATGACTGGAACGAACTGCAAAAATCGCTGAAACTGGAAACACTTATCCCCCTCACTAACTTTAAGCACCAGCTGTCAGAGCAGCTCACAGATTACTGCACCTGTACATAGTCCATCTATAATTTAGCCCAAACAACTACCTCTCCCCCTACTGTATTTATTTATTTATTTTGCTCCCCCATTATTTCTACCTCTACTTTGCACATTCTTCCACTGCAAATCTGCCATCAGTGTTTATTTATTTATTTATTTTTACTTGCTATATTGTATTTACTTCGCCACCATGGCCTTTTTTTGCCTTTACCTCCTTATCTCACCTCATTTGCTCACATTGTATATAGACTTATTTTTCTACTGTATTATTGACTGTATGTTTGTTTTACTCCATGTGTAATTCTGTGTTGTTGTACCTGTCAAACTGCTTTGCTTTATCTTGGCCAGGTCATAATTGTAAATGAGAACTTGTTCTCAACTTGCCTACCTGGTTAAATAAAGGTGAAATAAAAAAATAAAAATGCATATCATCCTCCACTCACTATCACAAGGGTTAGTAACTACACAGACTCATTTCATATCACTCACTATCACAAGGGTTAGTAACTACACAGACTCATTTCATATCATCCTCCACTCACTATCACAAGGGTTAGTAACTACACAGACTCATTTCATGGGACTTTAAAACACTGGCTTTTTGTCTACTTCACTTCTTTAGTCTACTCTCTGATCACTCCAGATAACCCAGTTGTTCAGGGATGTGTGATGTCAGAATGACAGAATTCAACCTATCAATAGACTGGGTCATAACTTAAGGAGGTCTAATTTATAGATAGAACTTGCTCTTACCAATCTTCTCCTCCTCTTCTTCATCTTTAATGATGACATTCAGCTCCAGTGTTTGACTGCAGTCTTCCAGCTTCACTGATGCCATCTCTGGATCCTGCAGTGCAAACTGGGCACCACTGTCACAATCAGGACCCAGTGACTGTAGGTTTGGACTCAGTGTGGAAGGAGAGAGGCAGGCTGGGTTTGTCCTCACTGTTGATGTTACCAGCCTCAGACTTAATCTGAGTCTGCCAGTAGTAATAAAGAGAAACGGACACAAAAGTTAGTCTTGACAGTTATGGCACTTTATTCTCTAAAACTATATTAGATCAGGGCGCTAAACATTGACAACAAACCATTTTTAAAATGTCCCATTAGACAAAGTTCACACTTTAAATTACACAACGTAAGTACACAGAACCTATAGTAGATTTCCCGAATTCATATAAATGACTCAAAAACCATTTAGTACAAGGTTGCAGTTGTTTTAGGCAGCACTATTCACCTAAATAATCTAGATGGTGGGATTAAAGACATTTACAAACCATAGAACCCAATTTGAAGAAGGCAATGCTCTGATTGGCTGATTGCTGCTAACCCATAGGAATCCCCATGTAACAAGGTTATATTGGTGATTCCCCTTGCCACTTTATTGTTAAGCCAATGGGTTTTTGGTTTTTAGTTTTGTCTTGCCTTCGCCTACTCAACATGGCATCTTATTGGCTGGTTTGCGTAGCTTGCTTACGAGGGAGGATGTTTCAGTTAGAATCGTCCCAGTGAACGAGCACCAAACCAGCGGTAAGTTGTTGGTTGCAAAGCACTGTACGTCAAAAGTGATTTTTATACTGCCAAGTGATGATTTAAATGTACAATTTATATCAATTTGTTTGTAAATATTATTCGAACATCACACATAAGATGCAGCGTTTTTGGTGCATATTTGTTAAGCATTTTGTTGTAGAGAATTCCAGCTAATAATAGCTATGAACTGACTGTGTCTGGTGGGGAGGGGGGTTGTATATTTTGTACAGTGCGTGACTGCAGAGTTGGATGGTGAACTGTGCATTGCATGACGTGCAAATTTGTGCTGTTTCTATCAGAATAAAGCTCCATGACTGGTGCTACAAGTTGGAGCTCGTGTCGATGATTGATTGTACACAACGCAAGAAGAGTACTGTTACACCCACACAGTTGACTACTTTAAAATGGTAGAAGCCCTCAGTGGCAATGCCCATCCTAAAACGGGGAATTGTTATCCCAAAGGTGGGAAGGCAGGGGACAAGCTTAGGTCCAAAACAAGCCAATAGAAAAGCATTGGCATTTTCCTCTAGGATTTACACACACCAAGCCCCTCCCCCTGCATCTCACACCAGCAAAGTCGCAAGATCACCACATGTTCCTCTCTGGCAAGCGGTTTCATCTAGCTGTTTACATTTGTTGTTTGGTCCAAAAGAAGGGCTCATATGGACACCAAAACACATTGAGACATTATTTTACTGTAATGGAGGAGAAGTTACCTTTTCTATCAATGCCCTTTTTATGTCTCAACTACTCAGATTGAGAGCAGAGTTACACTACTAAACGGGAGTATCAATGAACATTTATTCTGGATAATGAATGCTAGAATTAGTACTGCTAGCAGTATTTTAGCCAAATTCTATTTTAATATCGCTCGTCTGTTTTATAAATGTGCAATAAGCATAAAACAATTATACAAAAGCTTTTGGCAACTCGTTCTCATTTTGAGCTACAAGGTTGGCCACTTGATTTAACATCTGAACAAAGTGGACAGGCTAACATGCTTTTCAAACAGTTGGAGACTGTCGACAGAATGGTGTGTTCATAACAATTCAACTGTTCAACCTTGTTAGCAAATAGATCCAAGTTGACTAAACTTGTTATATAAAGATTAGCTGGCTAATCACTAGCACGTGGGTTTGAGAGACAGTTGATGAGACAGACCTGTGTTCATTTTCTATAGTCTAATGCCTGCTACAATAAGTTAGTACATTTTTAACAAAGAGTCATTTTCATAGACAGAATTGAAAGCCAGATCAGTGATTATTGCAACAACAAAAAAGGTTAAACTATTTTGATAGCTTCGATCACGTGGACTGGGATATGTTCCGCATTGCTTCCAACAACAACATTGACGAATACGCTGATTCGGTGAGCGCGTTCATTAGAAAGTGCATTGACAATGTCGTTTCCATAGCAACAATTAAAACATTCCCAAACCAGAAACTGTCGATTGATGGCAGCATTCGCGCAAAACTGAAAGCGCGAAATCACTGCTTTTAACCTGGGCAAGGTGCCCGGAAACATGACCGAATACAAACAGTGTGTATTCCCTCCGCAAGGCAATCAAACAAGCTAAGTGTCAGTATAGAGACAAAGTAGAGTCACAATTCAATGGCTAAGACAAGAGTTATGTGGCAGGGTCTACAGTCAATCACAGATTACAAAAACAAAACCAGCCCCCGTCACGGACCAGGATGTCTTGCTCCCAGACAGACTAAATAACGTTTTGCCCGCTTTGAGGACAATACATTGCCACTGACACGGCCCACAACCAAAACCTGCAGACTCTCCTTCACTGCAGCCGATGTGAGTAAAACATTTAAACGTGTTAACCCTTGCAAGGCTGCAGGCCCAGACGGCATCCCCAGCCGCATCCTCAGAGCATGCGCAGACCAGCTGGCTGGTGTGTTTACGGACATATTCAATCAAACCTTATCCCAGTCTGCTGTTCCCACATGTTTCAAGATGGCCACCATCGTCCCTGTTCCCAAGAAAGCTAAGGTAACTGAGTTAAACAACTACCGCCCCGTAGCACTCACTTCCGTCATCATGGAGTGCTTTGAGAGACTAGTCAAGGAACATATCACCTCCACCCTACCTGACACCCTAGACCCACTCCAATTTGCTTACCGCCCAAATAGGTCCACAGACGACGCAATCTCAACCACACTGCACACTGCCCTAACCCATCTGGACAAGAGGAATACCTATGTGAGAATGCTGTTCATCGACTACAGCTCAGCATTTAACACCATCGTACCCTCCAAACTCGTCTCGACCCCACCCTGTGCAACTGGGTACTGGACTTCCTGACGGGCCGCCCCCAGGTGGTGAGGGTAGGTAACAACATCTCCACCCCGCTGATCCTCAACACTGGGGCCCCACAAGGGTGCGTTCTGAGCCCTCTCCTGTACTCCCTGTTCACCCACGACTGCGTGGCCATGCACGCCTCCAACTCAATCATCAAGTTTGCGGACGACACTACAGTGGTAGGCTTGATTACCAACAACGACGAGACGGCCTACAGGGAGGAGGTGAGGGCCCTCGGAGTGTGGTGTCAGGAAAATATTCTCACACTCAACGTCAACAAAACAAAGGAGATGATTGTGGACTTCAGGAAACAGCAGAGGGAGCACCCCCCTATCCACATTGATGGGACAGTAGTGGAGAGGGTATTAAGTTTTAAGTTCCTCGGCGTACACACCACGGACAAACTGAATTGGTCCACCCACACAGACAGCGTCGTGAAGAAGGCACAGCAGCGCCTCTTCAACATCAGGAGGCTGAAGAAATTCGGCTTGTCACCAAAAGCACTTCTACAGATGCACAATCGAGAGCATCCTGTCGGGCTGTATCACCGCCTGGTACGGCAACTGCTCCGCCCACAACCGTAAGGCTCTCCAGAGGGTAGTGAGGTCTGCACAGCGCATCACCGGGGGCAAACTACCTGCCCTCCAGGACACCTACACCACCCGATGTCACAGGAAGGCCATAAAGATCATCAAGGACAACAACCACCCGAGCCACTGCCTGTTCACCCCGCTATCATCCAGAAGGCGAGGTCAGTACAGGTGCATCAAAGCAGGGACCGAGAGACTGAAAAACAGCTTCTGTCTCAAGGCCATCAGACTGTTAAACAGCCACCACTAACATTGAGTGGCTGCTGCCAACACACTGACTCAACTCCAGCCACTTTAATAATGGGAATTGATGGAAAAATATATCACGAGCCACTTTAAACAATGCTACTTAATATAATGTTTACATACCCTACATTACTCATCTCATATGTATACGTATATACTGTACTCTATATCATCTACTGCATCTTTATGTAATACATGTATCACTAGCCACTTTAAACTATGCCACTTTGTTTACGTACCCTACATTACTCATCTCATATGTATATACTGTACTCGATACCATCTACTGCATCTTGCCGATGCCACTCTGTACCATCACTCATTCATATCTTTATGTACATATTCTTTATCCCTTTACACTTGTCTGTATAAGCTAGTAGTTTTAGAATTGTTAGATTACTCGTTGGTTATTACTGCATTGTCGGAACTAGAAGCACAAGCATTTCGCTAAACTCACATTAACATCTGCTAATCATGTGTATGTGACAAATACATTTGATTTGATTTAAATGATTAGTGGGTGTTATGGTTGTGGAAGGCTTATATTTAGCCTCGGTATAACTTCACAAGCCCTGAATTCATTAGATTATTGCTGACTGTTTAAAATGCAGTGTATTTTACCTTTAATTGTACAAGGCTTATTTATAGAGAAACTAAACTGAGATATTTATGGTGAATCACCTAGAAGTTTGAAAACTCAAGATAAAGCTGTATGATTTTTTGGTACATATCGCCCAGCCCCAAAGGAGAACATTAGAGTAAAGTACAAGACTTTATACTGTACTATACTCTGTACTGTTGTACTCTACTGTACTGAATTAAACTTTACTTTCCTGTACTTTGCTGTAGTGCCTTCAAATCTTGTGAAATTAGCTGTTTCCAATAACTTGTCCAGTGATTTTTTTGGTCGCCATTTAGAAAAAGTAACTACAAAATAGATCCAACAATTTTCCGCTCGGGTTTGTTAACATTTAACTAACTTGTGACGATAAAAAACAGCTGTGCGTAATGACGCACCGCGTATTCAGCAATCATCAATTATTCAAAAAACACTTCCTATCCTCACTTTTCGGGAATAAAGAAACGTTGACAAAAAAATCTTTGGTCAAATGCGCCTGGGTCAATGGAAACCTGTCTAATGAGGTCTGAGTGATTGGTTCAGATGTGGTGTATCCTACAGTGTCGGCCTATAACTTTATGAATGTCCATCCATGTGGAAGACCTACCGTTAGTAAAACAGTCAGTTGCATTGGCTTTATTAGTCCTGGTTCCTGTGGCTAATTATTTAGTCTATTTAAGCGCTGAATAGGACCATCAGCTATCCAACTTAATTAGGGGTTATCCTGAGCCTTTTGGCAATGAGAATCAATGCAGTAACACAGCGGGAAATGCAAAAATATTTAATTTTCGCTATGATCATCTTGTCAAAAACGTACAGAGAAACTTGAAACCACTGATTATCACGGCAATTTAGCTGACGGGGTTCAACTCCCGGACAACAGAGGTTTCAGAGTCCTGCAATAGAGCTGAGATGCTAATATTTGTGTAAACTCTACATAGTTGTGTCACTGAGTAGGCTGAACAATCCATAGGTAAGACTGTAGAGCAATATGAATGTCCAACACAAACAAAAGACCCTCCATCCACTGGTGGACGGATCCAACTGGGTACAGACCTCGGTCTGGATCCAGAATGGGGTGAATATGGACCTCGGTCTGGATCCAGAATGGGTCAATACAGACCTCGGCCCGGATCCAGACTGGGTCAATACAGACCTCGGTCCGGATCCAGACTGGGGTCAATACAGACCTCGGTCCGGATCCAGAATGGGGTCAATGCAGACCTCGGTCTGGATCCAGACTGGGGTCAATACAGACCTCGGTCTGGATCCAGAATGGGTCAATAGGGACCTTGGTCCAGATCGGGTCAATACGGACCTCGGTCCAGATCGGGTCAAAACAGACCTCGGTCCAGATCCAGAATGGGTCAAAACAGACCACGGAACCCAGAATATATATAATAATACTGTTTGGTTGGGCTTCGACCCCTGGTATCATATAAACACACATAAGACATGGAAACGTGTAGAATTGCTTAAAAACAGTAACAACAAAAAATCTCAGCCCCATCGTAACGTGTAGAATTGTGGGATATTAGCTTTTAAACTGCTTAATGTTCTCTCTGCCAACAAGAGGGTTGTTTAGATTTTGTGGTTTGTTACAACGCCAACAACTGACAATATCCATCTGGACCTTTGCCACCTAGGAAATGTGTGTGACTGGACCTTTTCAAATAGTACTGGAGAACCCCTGCAATAGACTGACTGGGAAGGTGATTTTTCACAGTCAAAGTCCTGCAAAAAGAGCTAAGAAGCTAATATGTGTGTTAATTCTTGATAATAGTTTTCTGTTGGTGTCACCTGTTCCATGGGTGCACAATCCAACTTGTTTCATAGTCGTATAATCCCACAGTGGGATTTCAGTTTTCCTGTTTACATTCAAAATAATTCGTTATTGTAATTCAATCTAAATTAAGTAACAACATTCCAACCATGTTTAGCGTTATTTTGTCCAAATATGACACGAGTCCACTATTTTGAATCAGTTTATCACTTTCAAAGAGGGACTTTTATTTTGAGTGCGAACCACAAATTCCACTATTGTGGCTAGCTTCACAAGCGGGTACCAGGCCTATGTCTAGCTGGAGGACGGAGATGTTGGCCACATTCAGATAGAAATTAATTATGTTGAACAAACATATGAATCATGTCAGTTCTATTCAGAGGATTTCTATCTGAAACTTTCCACATCGTTTTTGTACTGAACATCCCCAGGCGAAACCCACTGAGCTAACAAACCTGCAAAGCCTCACAAATGAACGCGTTGTGGACCCCGCGCTGTGTGCTTTTTTTTAATCACATTCTTCACTCACTCGGTTTGACTCAAAACCTTTCCCAAACGTGATAATACCTTGATTGGTTTGTTATCTAACACGGCATGGCGTTATTTCAATATTAGACTGTTTAAAAGTGGTATTACATACCTGTAGCGATAAAGAGAAAATGACAGCACAGGCGTTTTGTTTATTGTAAAGAATGGTGTGCGTCTACCGGAACTTCCTGTTCCCCCGACTACCACGGTGCAACAGCGACATCTATTGGACTGATGGACTAACTACTACTAAAGCATGTAGAATATAAGTGATATTGATTAGCTAGATTTAAAAAAAAACTTGGTTTTAAAAAACTAAAGTGGTGCCTGTTTTCCTGTCTACGTTTTTCAACTCATTACATATGTATTGTAGATGATCTCTGTGGAAGGCCAAGAAGATCATCAAGAACCTCAGCCACGGCCTGTTCACCCTGCTACCATCTTGAAGGCGAAGACAGTACAGGTTCATCAAAGCTGGTACCAAGAGAATGAAACCACAAGAATGTTAAACAGTCATCACTGATTTGATGTAGAGAATATTGGTGATGTGTAACTTGGCTTGTCCCAATGTGTATCGTTGTCGTGACATGTACTGAGTAGATAAATACATATATATATTATTTTTACTAAAATGTGATAAACACATGTACTTTTGTTTATTGATGTACAGATTATGTAGTAAAAAGGTCCCCCCCCCCCAAACTAATGGTAATAACTGATAATCCCACCATCTCTATCTGATACATGCAGTGTCTGCTTAATCATTACCACAGAAAACTGCAGACGGAAAAGGCAATTGCAGCCTCTTTGCAATAAGGAATTGAGACCAAAAGCTTGAGAAGTTTAAGAGAGTGTTTAATACCAATGATACAGTCAGCTGAGTGCATGCATTTAGAAAGCTCACAACACAGTTTATACTCTTCCCTTATAGGCGTCATCTCCCCAGCTATACATTTATACTGATAACACTCTTATCCCTTGCCTGCCTGCTAGCCAACTACTATTAACAGTCACATCAAACCATGCAGATAGAATAACAGCAAAGTAACTACTTTTAATTTCCTTTGACCTGGTTTTCAATTGACATTCCTTTGTATATATCCATGAAGATTATGCAGATACATGATTTCAACTGGCTGAGACAAGAAGTCAGTCAACAAATCACAAAGCTTGTTTTGACCAACCCGTTGTAGAATATTTTTGAACAATAGCCTGTATAGAAATCAAAAGGTCTTGGGTGCTGCAGTATGCCTCATTAATTATCACGCTTGCAAAAATAAGAACTGTTTGTAAAACTGCGTATCTAAGGCTCTGGTCTGTTCTAGGAGTGAGGGTAAACAATAGGCATGTACTCTGCTGTCCACTTTATATTTCATTATTATTATGGAAAGAGGGGAGAGTCACTTGTTTTTCCTCAAGCATTCAGGGAGGGTCTGATGAACATTTAGCGCAGATGATGTTGGGAAGTATTTACCACAGTCAGAGCAAGAGTAAGGCTTCTCTCCTGTGTGTATATGTTGGTGTGATTTTACGCTGCTCTGCAGAGAGAAACTCCTCCCACATTGAGCAGGAGTAAGGCTTCTCTCCTGTATGTATACGCTGGTGACATTTTAACGTATCAAATTGGATGAAACATTGTCCACAGTCAGAGCAGGAGTAAGGCTTTTCACCTGTATGTAAACGTTGGTGTATTTTAAGATGCTCCCTTGAGAAAAACTCTTCCCACAGTCAGAGCAGGAAAAATGCTTTTCTCCTTTATGTACACCTTCATGTGTTTAAAAAAAAAAAGTATATATTTAAAAAAAAAAAATTCCTCACAATTTTGTTTAGTAGTTACTATCTGGTCTCATCGCTACAACTCCCGTACGGTCTCGGGAGAGACCTCCCGATCGCGGCCGGCTGCGACATAGCCTGGTCTCGAACCCAGAGTCTCTACCTTAGACCACTGCACCACCCAGCTTCTCTCCTGTGTGTGTTCTGTTCTCTGGTGAACTGTTAGGTCAGATGATGTTATGAAGCATTTTCCACAGTCAGAGCAAGAGTAAGGCTTCTCTCCTGTGTGTATGCGTTGGTGTGATTTTATTAAGTGGCTTCGTCGAGAGAATCTCCACCCACAGTAAGAGCAGGAGTAAGGTTTCTCTCGTGTGTATATGTTGGCGTGTTTTTTAAGCTGCTCTGTTGAGATAATCTCCAGCCACAGTCAGAGCAGGAGTAAGGCTACTCCCTGTGTGTATTTTTTGGTGTATTTTTAGCTTTGAAAGATTTGGGAAAATCTCTTTACAATGTGGGCAGTGGTGAGACCTCTTAGGTCTGTGATATTCCTGCTGCTGCTCTCCGGATATAGAGAATGTCTCAATGTGACCTGTGTGAACAGCATCAGAAATAAAAGTCAGTGTGATAAACAGTGATTATACAAAATATTATGAACACCTGCTACTTCCATGACATAGACTGACCAGGTGAAAGCTATGATCCCTTATTGATGCCACTTGTTAAATCACTGTAGATGAAGGGGTGTAGACAGGTTAAAGAAGGATTTTTAAATCTTGAGATAATTTAGACATGGATTGTGTATGTGTGCCATTCAGAGGGTGAATCAGCAATAGGTGTCAGGCCCACCGGTTTGTGTCAAGAACTGCAATGCTGCTGGGGTTTTCACACTGAACAGTTTCCCTTATGTATCAAGAATGGTCCACCACCCAAAGGACATCCAGCCAACTTGACACAACTGTTGGAAGCATTTGAGTCCACACGGGCCAGCCTCCCTTGTACAGTCCATTAGGGCTGTCCCTGACACCAAGAGTAATCTGTTCTTCCTGCAATGCTGCAATTCCCACCAATCGTTTGATGCGATTGTGCTCAGACTTACAAAACAAAATGACTAGCACCTGTTGTCTCTCTCTCTTCTCTGCTGCAGCAACCACCACAGAACATCATGCTGTACTGTACTCGTACTGAAGCTGCAACATAATCATTTCTGACTGAAAAGTTCTGTTGCTAAAAAGTTTATCGATAGCCTAGCATAGCATTTGGTCCAGCTAGCAGCAGGTAAATTGGTCACGGAAATCAGAAAAGCAATCAAATTAAATCGTTTACCTTTGATGAGCTTCAGATGTTTTCACTCACGAGACTCCCAGTTTGATAGCCAATGTTCCCTTTTTCAAAAAATATTATTTTTGTAGGCGAAATAGCTCCGTTTGTTCTTCACGTTTGGCTGAGAAATTGCAGTCACGAAAACACCGAAAAATATTCAAAATTAGCTCCATAATATCGACAGAAACACGGCAAACGTTGTTTATAATCAATCCTCAAGGTGTTTTGCAAATATCTATTCGATAATATATCCACCGGGACAATTGGTTTTTCAGTATGACCGATTGGAATAATGGCTACCTCTGTATTTTATGCAAGAATCACTCTGAGAGCCATCAGGTGACCAGTTGCGCAATGTCGCCGCTTACGGGTATTCTTCAACATAAATGCGTAAAATCACGTCACAATGCTGTAGGCATCTTGGGGAATACGGAGAAAAAGTAATCTGGTTGATAGCCCATTCACTGCTCAATAGGGACACATTGGAACGTAGAGCTTTCAAAAAATGAGTCACACCGGATTGGATTTTTCACAGGCTGCAATATCAGTTCTGTTATACCCACAGACAATATTTTTACAGTTTTGGAAACTTTAGAGTGTTTTCTATCCTAAGCTGTCAATTATATGCATATTCTAGCATCTTGTCCTGACAAAATATCCCGTTTTACTACGGGAACGTTATTTTTCCAAAAATGAAAATACTGCCCCCTAGTCACAAAAGGCAGCTTCTACCACCAAGCCATAAATTTGCTGAACAATTCATCAAATGGCCACCTGGACCATTTGCGTTGTATTTGAATGTGATTGCTTTTATCAAATATGTTTATTTTGTTATTGTGTGCTGAATTATATTGTTTTGTACACATACAGTACCAGTCAAAAGTTTGGACACACTTCCTCAATCAAGGGTTTTACTTTATTTGTACTATTTTCTACATTGTAGAATAATAGTTAAGGCACCAACACTATGAAATAACACATATGGAATCATGTAGTAACCCAGAAAGTGTTAAAAATATCAAAATATTTGTTATATTTCAGATTCCTCAAAGTAACCACCCTTTGCCTTGATGACAGCTTTGCACACTCTTGGCTTTGGCTACTAACAACAGCAACTGCATAATCTATCTTACTATGACACCCTACCAAGTAAAAAGGCAGTAACTGAGAAAAATGTATTTTATTCACCTTGGTTTCACGGGAACTTTAGGCAGTTACTGCTAACATGACCCCCATTTTCTCTGAAACACAATAGAGGCAAGACACTTGTTCACATGATTAAGCATGTATTTAATGTAGCAAAAATGACAAACTCATTTTCTACCAAATTAGCAATTACTGCTGTCAGGTGTTCACCTAGGGGTCATGATTGGGGCTGTAGCAAATGTTTGATGTATGAGAATAATTGATTATGCTTATGTTGTATTAATAGAAGGGGAGGGGTTATAAGACCCCACCCTCTTTACATTTATAGAGTCCTAGACTACAGATGTACAATATTATTACACATTATGAGGTTTGAATATTATTCCACAGTGGTTTTCTAGTTCTCTCCCCCTTATCAAGAGACCCCTCTGAGAAATGTGTGACTGAGACAGAACTCTGCAGGGGAGTGTAGGAGATAAGACAAGTCAGACATTCCACTATAAATCAACTTGGACATTTTACTGCTAAGCTTTTAGATAACACACTAAGAGCCTTGTTTATATAGCTGTGTAGGCATGGTTTTGGTATCATGAGTAAAAGATAACGACATAGGCAGTGACATCACTTCGGGTTCGATAAAATAACACGGGACCTTTTCTTTGATGCAGAACTTACTCGGAAACATGCGTGCTATGTTCCTGATTGTCAACTTCTGTCTACAATTGCATTAATAAAGGTTTTTGAATGATTTAATTAAAGATATTGTCATAATGCTAATTTCACCAATGATTGACAGGGAACAGGAACGAACCCTAACACTGCCTTTTTGTTTGGTAGGGCAGTATGGCCCTGTCCCTCTGGCCAGGGTAAACGGTAATGTTATGTATACACAGTATTTCACTTCAAACAGTTTATTTCATTTAATTATACACAGAAAAGAAGCGGTTGCACAGCATAAATTCACGTACAAACAATTTTTCATTAGATTTTTGTAATTTAGCAGATGCTCTTATCCAGAGCGGCCTAAGAGACAAAATATAGTTAATTGCAAGGGCACAATGCCAGATTTTTCACCCAGGCGGCTCGGGATTCAAACCAGCAACCTTTCAGTGACTGACCCAACACTCTTAACCGCTAGGCTACCTGCCACCAGATCAATTCACTTCAATACAGTTATTCAAATACATTCATCATCAATGACTAAAATAATGATTCTAGTATTAAAATACAATTTAATAAACACAAGTAGTCGATTCATAGCCTGTTTATCATTAAACAAAAAGGTATTTAGTAATATAAAATAATCCACCCAAACTAATGCTGAAAACTGATCATCACAACATCTTTATCTGATATACACTGAGTGTACAAAACATTAGGAACACCTTCCCAATGTCAAGTTGCACCTTCTTTTGTCCTCAGAACAGCCTCAGTTCATCAGGGCATGGACTCCCAAGGTGTTGAGAGCGTTCCACAGGAATTTTGGCCAATGTTGACTCCAATGCTTCCCACGATTATTTCAAGTTGGCTGGGAGTGGATCTCTACTCCGAATAGCTCCTTCCATCTCCTAACCACAGCTGAGCAATTGGATTGAGATCTGGTGACTCGTCAGGCCACTGCAGTAAACTGAATTCCCTGTCATGTTCTTGGAACCATTCCTGGACAAGCCTTGTGCCATGGGGCATAATCCTGCTGAAAAAAATCTAAGGGATGCACCTGATTGGCAATGATGTTTTGATATCCTGTGGTATTCAAACATTGCTCCACTTTTATCAAGGGGCCCAGTGTGTGGCATGAGAACACACTCCACACCATCACCACCAGCCTGCAATGTTGACACACAGCAGGGATGCATGTACTCGTGGTTTCCTCCATACCCCAGTCCTCCCATCAGCATGACACAGCAGGAACCAGGGTTCATCAGACCAGGCAATAGTTTTCAAATTCTCCAGTGTTTTCATTCCTTAGCTCATTGCAACCGCAGTTTTTTTGTGTTTTTTTTTTGCTGGAAGCTAATGAGGATCTATAATAAATACACAAAAACTACATCATTAAGGAACAGAGCTTTCACCTGAGTTCACCTGGTCAGTCTACATCATGGAAATAACAGGTGTCCTTAATGTTTTGTACACTCAATGCATGTTGTGTCTACCAGCTCATTCCCACAGAAACCTGTAGAGGGAAGCAGTACCACCCAGTCAACCATCAGGCTCCATTGTGAGACGTCTCATCGAGGATACTGATGAGGCTTCTCTCCTTCATGTATACATTGGTGTCTTTTTTCTCTCCACCTTTATTTAACCAGGTAGGCTAGTTGAGAACAAGTTCTCATTTACAACTGCGACCTGGTCAAGATAAAGCATAGCAGTGTGAACAGACAGAGTTACACATGGAGTAAACAATTAACAAGTCAATAACACAGTAGAAAAAAAAAGAAAATGGCCCATTTAAGAAAAACGCTCCAGTCAGAGCAGGAGTAAGGTTTCACTCAAGTATTTAACTAGGGAAGGGGGATACCTAATCAGTTGTACAACTGAACGCATTCAACTGAAATATGTCTCCCTAATTTAAAACACCCCCTCTGAATTAGATGTGTAGGGGATGCCATAATTGACGTCGTCGGCGCCCGGTGAACAGTGGGTTAACTGCCTTGTACTGGGGCAGAATGACAGATTTTTACCTTGACAGCTCGGAGATTCAATCCAGCAACCTTTCAGTTAATGGCCCAATGCGCTAACCACTAGGCTACCTATGTATATGTTCATGTATGTATATGTTCATGAGTTTTCAGGTAGTCCAGTCGAGAAAAACTCTTTCCACAGTCAGAGCAGAAATAAGGCTTCTCTCCTGTGTGTGTTCTATGATGAACTTTTAGCTGAGATGATGTTGTGAAGCATTTTACACAGGCAGAGCAGGAGTAAGGCTTCACTCCTGTATGGATACTCTCATGTGTTTTTAAGGTGCCCAGGTGAGAGAAAGTAACCCCACAGTCAGAGCAGGAGTAAGGCCTCTCTCCTGTGTGTGTTCTCTGATGAACTTTTAGGTGAGATGCTGTTCTGAAGCATTTTACACAGTCAGAGCAGGAGTAAGGCTTCTCTCCTGTATGTATACGTTCATGTGTTTTTAAGGTGCCCAGTCGAGAGAACCTCTTTCCGCAGTCATAGCAGGAGTAAGGCTTCTCTCCTGTATGTACACGTTCATGTGTTTTTAAGGTGCCCAGTTGAGAGCAAGTCAACCCACAGTCAGAGCAGGAGTAAGGCTTCTCTCCTATGTGCACTCTCTGGTGACCTGTCAAATTTAATGTTATGAAATTCTTCCCAAAGTCAGTACAGGAATACAGATTCTCAACTGTGTGAATTTTTAGGTGTATTTTTAGCTTTGAAAGAATTGGGAAAATCTCTTTACAATGTGGGCAGTGGTGAGACCTCTTAGGTCCGTGATCTTCCTGCTGTTGCTCTCTGGATGTAGAGAATGTCTCAACATGGTCTCCTGTGTGAACAACATCAGAAGAACTAGTCAGTTGGTGTGATATATAGTGGGGAGAACCAGTATTTGATAACACTGCAGATTTTGCAGGTTTTCTAAATACTTATGTCATGCAATAAAATGCAAATGAATTACTCAAAAATAATACAATGTGATTTTCTGGATTTTTGTTTTAAGATTCCGTCTCTCGCAGTTGAAGTATACCTATGATAAAAATAACAGACCTCTACATGCTTTGTAAGTAGGAAAACCTGCAAAATCGGCAGTGTGTCAAACACTTGTTCTCCCCACTATACATGTCAATGAAATGTATTTTATGAAGCCCTATTACATCCAAAGTTGTCAAACAGCTTAACAGAAACCCAGCCTAAAATCCTAAAGAGCAAGTAATGCAGATGTTGAAGCAGTGGGCACAAAAAAACTCCCTAGAAAGCAGGAACCTAGGAAGAAACGTAGAGAGGAACCAGGCTCAGAGGGGTATATATGTAAATATGTATTCATATCAGTAGGTTGTACAATCAAAGGGGGAATAAAACTATTCTACAAGTGGGTAAAAGTTTAAAGCTAAAAAAAAGTGGTTGTGAAAATTATGAGCCATATCTTCCCTTCACTATCACAAGGGTTAGTAATTATACAGACTCATTTCATAGAACTTTAAAACACAGGCAGTTTGTCTACTTCACTTCTTTAGTCGACACTGATATCCCAGTGAATAAAACAAATGCTGACAATATTGGTGTCAAACCATGAAAGTGTCAGTATTTACCTTCTCATTGAAACAGGTCATCATGAAACAGTTCTACTGCAACTTTTCATACACAGTGGAAAGTTGGAATGAACAAACTTAGTTAGAACCTGCTATTACCATGAGAAACACATGTCCCAATCTTCTCCTCCTCTTCTTCATCTTTAATGTTGACATTCAGCTCCAGTGTTTGACTGCAGTCTTCCAGCTTCACTGATGCCATCTCTGGATCCTGCAGTGCAAACTGGGCTCCACTGTCACAATCAGGACCCAGTGACTGTAGGTTTGGACTCAGTGCAGAAGGAGAGAGGAGGGCTGGGGTTGTCCTCACTGGTGATGTTACCGGCCTCAGACTTAATTCTAGTCGTCCTGTAGTAACAATTAACAACAGACAAAAAGTTGTCTAAGACAGTTATTCTTTATTCTCTAAAAACATATTATATTAGTTATTGTTAATTGATCTAATTCAGTGCTTAACTTGGACTGAAATAGATACCGGTACTGTTTATATTTAGATGCAGCGGCTCCACAATACTGTTGAGCTAATATTCTATAAGAGGAACATGAGCTCAAACACTAGACATTTGAGGTGAACTGTCCAAGTTGAGCACTGATCTCATTTCAATAGATCTGGTAGCTAAGCAATGACAACAAAACATGGATTCATTCACATTAGACAACGTATACACTCTATATCAGGCTACACAACTTAAGTGTACTTAATCTATAGTAGATTTTCTCAATTCACATAAATGCATAAATGACCATTTAGTACAAGGTTGCAGTACGTATTGGGCAGCACTATGTACTATTTTCCTGAATAACCTTGTCGTCACTGTATTATTGTATCAAAAACCAATAGTAAAAAAAAAAAAATACCAAACCTTTACCAAACGTGATATTACCTGAATGGATTTGTTACCTAGCATGGTATTACATGTTCTTTTGATAGACAGTATAAACATGTTATTACATACCAGTAGTAAAAAGAGACACAAATATTGTCTTCTTAACATCACAGTTCTACCCATATCTTTATTCTGAAGAAGGTTGCGTGCCTGCCCAGAACTTCACGTTTCCACTCACTACCAACTATGGTAGGGAGTACCCCAACTATGGTAGTGAGTACCCCAACTATGGTAGTGAGAGGAAGCCCACTGGCGGGCAGTGGGAGAAGATGGCACGAGAAGGACTTTGGCCGACATTCAGCAAATGTTCTAGTCGATGAAACATCCGATACAGTTTTCTGTTCCCAGAACTAAAATCTGTTATAAACAAGAGTGGACTAAGTTTTGTAGACTTTACCCTAAGCAAAAAAATAATAATCTTCGGTGCAATCGTCCGTGCATTCAGAGATCCCTGAGATGGCCTTTTCCCATTATATGAGAAGGGCGGTGCTTAATTTGAGCCAGATCTTCCGGCACCTCTCATCAGGTAGCCTACCTCTTCTGGCATGAAAAAAATATTTATACTGTTTGCAATGTAAAAATCCTAATAAAATCAGAGTAATTACATTTGGATTCCTCTGTAATTATCAGCCCCCTAAAAAAACGTAATGTGAAAACGTGCCTGATGTTCTAAGAATGTATTAATGTTGGGCCGAACCAGGTTTATGGTTTATGCAACATTGTAGCCTATTTAGACCAAGGTGTGGCCATTGCTGTGGTGAGAGAGAAGCAGACCTGTATCTCTCAATGAACTAAAATGAGATTCACTTTCTATGATCCATCTCTCCCTCTCTGTGTTGTTACAGACGTGAGCCGGAAACTCATCTCTCCAGTATTGCACTTCTTCATTTATTTCCTGATAGAATAATAGCTGTGGGAAGTGTGTTAAGGTGCTGCAGGACTCTACAGTCTGTTCAGAAAGAAATGAAATCATAATCAATACAACACCAGGAGTATTTAGTTACAGAGGATCAATAGCTAATTTAAATAAAATAGCCCCGCTGTGGATTGTGTGTAGCCAAATTACAAGGCATGTCTACAGTCAGGAACATGTATCAAATGTCAGTGAACAGCATGCAGCCAAAACAGGCCTTTAGCAATATTTCTAATACAATCACTGGAAAACAGGTTGTAAAGCAAATGGATCCTACTGAAAAGAAAATACTAATCTGTCTGTATGTTACCAAGTTATCAACTTCCAAATAGGCCTATTGAGCAAACAGCACAGTTTTACAAAGTAAAGCGAGAGAAGCTTTTAAGCCAGTGAGTGAGCTGCACATCATTGGGTGAGTAAGGGAATACACCCCTGAAATGGACAAAAATGAATGGGAAACCATTGGCATAGTACAAACCATGTACACGATGGACAATACCACCCAAATCGTCGTAAATAACTTCATTTGACTCTATGTAAACTGGAAACCACATATCCTGAGGCTGCATTTATTGTAGATGGGGATTTTAACAGGGCTAATCTGAAAACAAGGCTCCCTAAATTCTATCAGCATATCGAATGCGCGACCCGGGCTGGCAAAACCCTGGATCATTGTTATTCTAACTTCCGCGACCCATATAAAGCCCTCCCCCGCCATCCTTTCGGAAAATTTGACCACGACTCCATTTTGTTGCTCCCAGTCTACAGACAGCAACTAAAACAGGAAGCGCCTGTGCTCAGGTCTGTTCAATGCTGGTCCGACCAATCGGATTCCACGCTTCAAACAAGCTAAGCGTCAATACAGAGACAAAGTAGAGTCGCAATTCAACGGCTCAGACATGAGAGGTATGTGGTAGAGTCTACAGTCAATCACGGACTACAAAAGGAAAACCAGCCCTGTCGCGGACCACAATGTCTTGCTCCCAGACAAACTAAACAACTTCTTTGCTCGCTTTGAGCACAATACAGTGCCAACAACATGGTCCGCTACCAAAACATGCGGACTCTCTTTCACTGCAGCCGAGGTGAGTAAAACATTTAAACGTGTTAACGCTCACAAGGCTGCAGGCCCAGACGGCATCCCCAGCCGCATCCTCAGAGCATGCACAGACCAGCTGGCTGGTGTGTTTCCGGACATATTCAATCAATCCTTATCCCAGTCTGCTGTTCCCACATGCTTCAAGAGGGCCACCATTGTTTCTGTTCCAAGAAAGCGAAGGTAACGGAGCAAAATGACTTCTGTCATCATGAAGTGCTTTGAGAGACTAGTCAAGGACCATTTCACCTCCACCATACCTGACACCCTAGACCCACTACAATTTGCATACAGCCCCAATAGGTCCACAGACGACGCAATTGCAATCACACTGCACACTGCCCTAACCAAGCTGGACAAGAGGAATACCTATGTAACAATGCTGCTCATCGACTACAGCGCAGCATTTAACACCATAGTACCCTCCAAACTCGTCATTAAGCTCGAGACCCTGGGTCTCAACCCCGCCCTGTTCAACTGGGTCCTGGACTTCCTGACAGGCCGCCCCCAGGTGATGAAGGTAGGTAACAACATCTCCACCCCGCTGATCTTCAACACTGGGGCCCCACAAGGGTGCGTTCTCAACCCTCTCCTGTACTCCCTGCTCACCCATGACTGCGTGGCCATGCACGCCTCCAACTCAATCATCAAGTTTGCAGACGATACTACAGTGGTAGGCTTGATCACCAACAACAACGAGACTGCCTACAGGGAGGTGGTGAAGGCCCTCGGAGTGTGGTGTCAGGAAAATAACCTCACACTCAATGTCAACAAAACAAAGGAGATGATCGTGGACTTCAGGAAACAGCAGAGGGAGCAGCCCCCTATTCACGTCGACCGGACAGTAGTGGAGAAGGTGGAACGTTTTAAGTTCCTCGGCGTACACATCACGGACAAACTGAAATGGTCCACCCACACAGACAGTGTGGTGTTTGAGGCACAGCAGCGCCTCTTCAACCTCAGGAGGCTGAAGAAATTCGCCTTGTAACCAAAAACATTCACAAACTTTTACAGATGCACAATCGAGAGCATCCTGTCAGGCTGTATCACCGCCTGGTATGGCAACTGCTCCGCCCACAACTGTAAGGCTCTCCAGAGGGTAGTGAAGTCTGCACAACGTATCACCGGGGGAAAACTACCTGCCCTCCAGGACACCTACGCCACCTGATGTCACAGGAAGGCCATAAACATCATCAAGGACAACAACAACCCGAGCCACTGCCTGTTCACCCCGCTGTCATCCAGAAGGCGAGGTGTCATCCAGCGGGGAAGAGACTGAAAAACAGCTTCTATCTCAAGGCCATCAGACTGTTAAACAGCCATCTCTAACATTGAGTGGCTGACATACAAACAGAGAGAGGTGAAAGAAGCGCTGTTGAGTTGAGGTGCTGGCAAAGAACACCTGTTGTGTTGACCGAACAGAGACTGAGTAGAACACCTGTTGAGTTGAGGTGCTGGCTAGCGGAGTAGAACACCTGTTGAGTTGAGGTGCTGGCTCGGAGTAGAACACCTGTTGAGTTGAGGTGCTGGCTAGCGGAGTAGAACACCTGTTGAGTTGAGGTGCTGGCTAGCGGAGTTGTTGAGTTGAACAGAACACCTGTTGAGTTGAGGTACTGGCTCTAGAACACCTGTTGAGTGAGGTACTGGACGGAGTAGAACACCTGTTGAACAGAGACCTGGAGTGCTGGAGTGGAGTAGAACACCTGTTGAGTTGAGGTGCTGGCTAGAACACCTGTTGAGTTGAGGTGCTGGCTAGAACACCTGTTGAGGAGCTAGAACACCTGTTGAGTTGAGGTTCTGGCTGTTGAGTTGAGGTGCTGGAGTAGAACACCTGTTGAGTTGAGGTGCTGGCTAGCGGAGTAGAACACCTGTTGAGTTGAGGTGCTGGCTAGCGGAGTAGAACACCTGTTGTGTTGAGGTTCTGGCTAGCGGAGTAGAACACCTGTTGAGTTGAGGTGCTGAACACCTGTTGAGTTGAGGTACTGGCTATGGAGTAGAACACCTGTTGAGTTGAGGTGCTGGCTGAGGTGCTGGCTAGCGGAGTAGAACACCTGTTGAGTTGAGGTGCTGGCTAGCGGAGTAGAACACCTGTTGAGTTGAGGTGCTGGCTAGCGGAGTAGAACACCTGTTGAGTTGAGGTGCTGGCTAGCGGAGTAGAACACCTGTTGAGTTGAGGTGCTGGCTAGCGGAGTAGAACACCTGTTGAGTTGAGGTGCTGGCTAGCGGAGTAGAACACCTGTTGAGTTGAGGAGTAGAACACCCTGGCAGCGGAGTAGAACACTTGAAAAAGGAAAGGAGAGACCCACACTTGAGAAGATCAGACGCAATAATTTAATAACCTAATATCCAACGTTTCGACAGACAAGCGGACTTCATCAGGGTATAATGACAAAAACTGTGGGTCACTAGTTTATATAGTGTTAAAGGACACACAGATGTCTGTAATCATGGCCGGGTGCCCTGATATCATTGGTTAATTCTCAGATAAAAATAACATACCAAAAACATGAATGAGAGCATACGATCATAGATACAATTTTCCTACATAGGCCAACAAACATTTACAATGAATAGCAACATCACATCAATCACAAGAATGACTTCAGATCAAAGTCTACGTTGAGACCGAAGGGAGCAACGGTCTTTAAATGAAAGATCCAGGTAGCCTCTCGTTTTAATAAATTGTCGAGGTCACCTCCTCTCATAGGGAGGGTGACATGTTCGATGTCGATATAACGTAGGGACGAAATCGAGTGGTTCGCTTCCAAAAAGTGGGCCGCAACTGGATACGTGGATTTCCTGCACCTAATGGTGCTACGACGCTCCGAGATTCACACTTTAAATTCACACTTTGTTTTACCCACATCATTTTTACCACAAGGAAAAATTAAGGGACACAAGCAAAAATGTAGCAGCCTGTACATCTAATCATTAGTGATCTGACATGCTGTATTGCATGGAAACTATAGTCTGCTAACAACAGCAGCTGCAAAATCTAGCTTACGATGACCCTGGCCAGAGGGACACGGTCAACAAAGCAGTAATGTTGTGTATTGTATATACAGAAATTCACTTCAAACAGTTTATTTCATTTAATTATACACAAGAGAAGAGGAGGTTGCCCAGCATAAATTCATGTAAAACAAATGTTTCATTACATTTGTGTCATTTAGCAGATCTCTGGATAAGAGCGACTTACAGGACAAATAAGAGTTAATTGCCTTGCTCAAGGGCACAATGACATTTTTCACCTAGTTGGCTCGGGATTCAAACCAGCAACCTTTCAGTTACTGGCTGTTAGGAATTTTACGTATAATGACTAAATGATGTTTACATTTAAAAGTAATGATAGGGTAGAATTCTGGTCGTTACAGTCCTGTCTGATGAAGAATGTTTGTACGTAGGCAAAGAGGAAGTGTTAACAGACAACTTGTGACCACTGTGAAACTAACAGCAGGAAAGATGTCTGTTTCCCACCCAGGGGGCGGCAGGGTAGCCTAGTGGTTAGAGCGTTGGACTAGTAACCGAAAGGTTGCAAGTTCGAATCCCCGAGCTGACAAGGTACAATTCTGTCGTTCTGCCCCTGAACAGGCAGTTAACCCACTGTTCCTAGGCCGTCATTGAAAATAAGAATTTGTTCTTAACTGACTTGCCTAGTAAAATAAAAAGGGAGGGGAGAAACCGTTGGGCTTGCAGTAGACTGTGTAGCATATGATAAGCCTTGTATGCATAGGAGAAGACTTGTAAAACAGCATTGTCATTGTCTGAGAGGAGGAGGGACATTTATGATGAAATGAGAGGTATATAAACCAATGTACATGAAATGATAGGCAGAGCTATTGTAAATAAACTTTGCTGACTATTGTAGACTGGCCTCTGTCTGTTTTGTTTCAATAAGAACCTCACAAATCATTGGTAACAGACAGAGTATTTGAATTGAAGTTCAGTTTATGAACATTGAGAACAAAATTCTCTTAACACTGGCCCAACACTCTTAACCGCTAGGCTACCTGCCGACAGATCAATTAACTTCAATACAGTTATTCAAACACATTCATCATCAATGACTAAAATAATGGATCTAGTATTAAAAGACAATTTAATAAATACAAGTAGTCGATTCATAGCCTGTTTATAATTAAACCAAAAGTTATATAGTAATATAAAATAATCCACCAAAATGAATGCTGAAAACTGATCATCATCAGCTATTTCCATCTCCTCCCAGAGATGAACAATTGGATTGAGATCTGGTGACTCGGCAGGCCACTGCAGTAAACTGAATTCACTGTCATGTTCTTGGAACCATTCCTGGACAAGCCATGTGGCATAATCCTGCTGAAGAAATCTATTTGCAGATGGATAAACTGCTGCCATGAAGGGAGGCACCTGATTGGCAATGATGTTTAGATATCCTGTGGAACTCAAACGTTGCACATCTTTTATCAGGGGGCCCAATGTGTGCCCTGAAAACACACCCCAACCATCACACCACCAGCCTGTAATGCTGACACACGACACTGATGCATACAGTGGATGGAATGTATGGAAGCAGGCAGTGGTGTAAAGTTCTTAAGTGAAAATTATTTAAATAACTACTTTAGCAGTTTTTGGTGGCACCTGTACTTCACTATTTATATTTTTGGCAACTTTTACTTCACTACATTCCTAAAGAAAATGTACTTTTTACTCCATACATTTTCCCTGACACCCAAAAGTACTTGTTACATTTTTTTATGATTATAGCAGGACAGAAAATGGTCCAGTTCACACACTTATCAAGAGAACATCCCTGGTCCTCCCCACTGCCTCTGATCTGGAAGACTCACTAAACACAAATGCTTTGTTAGTAAATGATGTCTGAGTGTTGGAATCTTCACCTGGCTATCTGTAATATAAAAAAACAATAGAAATGTGCCATCTGGTTTGCTTAATTTCAGGAATTTGAAATTATTCATAATTTTACTTTTGATACTTAAGTATATTTACAACCAAATACTTTTACTCGAGCAGTATTTTATTGGGTGACTATCACATTCACTTGAGTAATTTTCTATTAAGGTTTCATTACTTTTACGCAGTCTGACAGTTAGGTACTTTTTCCACCACTGGATGTATGTACTCGTGGTTTCCTCCATACCCCAGTCCTCCCATCAGCATGAAACAGCAGGAACAGGGATTCATCAGACCAGGCAGTAGGTTTCCAACTTTCCAGTGTTTTCATTCCTTAGCCCATTGCAACTGCAGTTTCTTGTTTCTTGCTGAAAGCTAATGGGGATCCATAATAAATACACAAAAACTACATTATTAACGATCATAGCGATCATCATTCCCCTGGTCAGTTTATGTCATGAAAAGAGCAGGTGTCGTTAATGTTTGGTACACTCAGAGTATGTTGTGTCTACTAGCTCATTCCCACAGAAAACTGCAGAGGGAAGCAGTACCACCCAGTCAACCTTCAGAATCCAGTGTGAGACGCCTCACAGAGGATATTCAACCATAAATTAATCTCAATATCTTTACAGTAGAAACTAACAAAACTCACCAAAACTGACAAGGTGCACACTGATCAGTAAAGTAAAGAGAGGCTAACATTATATTACTCTCCCTTTCCTCTGCACAGTTCTCTAACAGTGAGAAACTATAGGATTACAATAGAGTGTTCTACGCTTTCTTCATTTGATCCAATTCATCCTTGCCAATTATTTAATGACATGAGAATGAAGTCCAATCTCAGCTGGATTGAGAGAACTGATGAGGCTTCTCTCCTTTATGTACACATTGGTGTCTTTTTAAATGGCCCAATCTGTAGAATCTCTTCTCACAGTCAGTGCAGTGATAAGGCTTCTCTCCTGTGTGTATACGTTCATGTCGCTTTAAGTTGCACAGTAGAGAGAAACTCGCTGCACAGTCAGAGCAGGAGTAAGGCTTCTCCCTGTGTGTATACTTTCATGTCGCTTTAAGTTGCACAGTAAAGAGAAACTCGCTGCACAGTCAGAGCAGATGAAAGGCTTCTCTCCTGTGTGTGTTCTCTGATGAAATTTTAACCTAGTTGATGTTGGGAAGCATTTTACACAGTCAGAGCAGGAGTACGGCTTCTCTCCTGTGTGTGTTCTTTGATGAACCTTTAGCTCAGTTGATGTTGTGAAGCATTTTACACAGTCAGAACAGGAGAAAGGCTTCTCTCCTGTATGTTTTTGTTCGTGTGTTTTTAAGTGGCCCGGTCGAGAGAAACTCTTTCCACAGTCAGAGCAGGAGTAAGGCTTCTCTCCCGTATGTATGTATTGGTGAATTTTTAAGTGGGCCAGTAGAGAGAAACTCTTTCCACAGTCAGAGCAGGAGTAAGGCTTCTCTCCTGTATGTTTTTGTTCATGTGTTTTTAAGTGGCTCAGTCGAGAGAAACTCTTTCCACAGTCCGAGCAGGAGTAAGGCTTCTCTCCTGTGTGTATACATTCATGTCGTTTTAATTTGCACAGTAGAGAGAAACTCGCCGCACAGTTAGAGCAGGAGTAAATCTTCTCTGTGTGTATACGTTCATGTCGTTTTTAAGTTGCACATATGAGAGAAACTCGTCGAACAGGCAGAGCAGAAGTAAGGCTTCTCTCCTGTGTGTGTTCTCTTGTGAACTTTTAGCTTAGCTGATGTTGTGAAGCATTTTATACAATCAGAGCAGGAGTAGGGCTTCTCTCCTGTGTGTGTTCTCTGATGAACTTTTAGCCAAGTTGATGTTGTGAAGCATTTTACACAGTCAGAGCAGGAGTAAGTCTTCTCTTGTGTGCACTCTTTGATGAACTGTCAGAGCCTTGGATGTTGTAAAATTCTTCCCACCGTCAGTATAGGAATACCGATTCTCTCCAGTGTGTATTTTTAGGTGTATTTTTAGCTTTGATAGAAATGGGAAAATCTTCTCACAATGTGGGCAGTGGTGAGACCTCTTCACTCTGTGATCTTCCTGCTGTTGCTCTCTGGATGTAGAGAATGTCTCAACATGGTCTCCTGTATGAACAACATCAGAAGAACCAGTCAGTTGATGTGATATTCATGTCAATCACATGTATTTTATGTAGCCCTTATTACATCAGAAGTTTACAGAACTTTACAGTAACCCAGCCTCAATCCCCAAAGAGCAAGCAATGCAGATGTAGAAGCAAAGTGGCCACGAAAAACTCCCCAGCAAGCAGGAACCAAGGAAGAAACGTAGAGAGACACCAGGCCCAAAGGGGTGGCCAGTCCTCTTCTGTCTGTACCGGGTGACTTATGTATTCATATCAGAAGGCTGCACAATACAAAAGGGGAATAAAACTATTCTAAAAGTGGGTAACAGTCGTGAAAATTATGAGCCATATCATCCTCCCCTCATCATCACAAGGGTTAGTAACCAGGCTGTATCACATCCGGCCGTGATTAAGAGTCCCATAGGGTGGCGATCAATTGACCCAGCATCGTCCGGGTTTGGCCCGGGAGGTAGGCCGTCAATGTAAATAATAATTTGTTCTTAATTGACTTGCCTAGTTAAATAAAGGTTAAGAAAGTTAAATTAAAAAAAATACTAATTTCATAGAACTTTAAAACACTGGCAGTTTGTCTACTTCACTTCTTTAGTCTACTCTCTGAGCACTCCAGACAGCCCAGTGAATAAAACAAATGCTGGCAATACTGGTGTAAACCATGCAAGTGTCAATAGCATGAAATAACATCTACCTTCTCATTGAAACAGTTCAATTTGATACAGTTCTACTGCAACTTTTCATACACAGTGAAAAGTTGGAATGAACAACAAACATCGTTAGATAGAACCTGCTCTTACCATGAGAAACAGATGTCCCAATCTTCTCCTCCTCTTCATCTTTAATGATGACATTCAGCTCCAGTGCTTGACTGCAGTCTTCCAGCTTCACTGATGCCATCTCTGGATCCTGCAGTGCAAACTGGGCTCCACTGTCACAATCAGGACCCAGTGACTGTGGGTTTGGACTCAGTGTGGAAGGAGAGAAGCAGACTGGGTTTGTCGTTACTGTTGATGTTACCGGCCTCAGACTTAATTCTAGTGGTCCTGCAGAAACATTGAGAAACAGACAAAAAGTTATTGTGTTGACATTTCTGGCACGTTCTTTATTCTCTATTAAAATATATTATATTTTTTCTTGTTCAATTATCTAATTCAGTGCTTAACTTGGACTGAAATAGGTGCAGGTACTGTTTATATTTAGATGCAGGAGCTCCACAATACTGTTGAGCTAATATTATAGAAGAGGAACATGAGCTCAAGCAGTAAACATTGAGGTGCCGGTACTCAGCTCCAGTGAGCTGCTGTCCATCTCATTTCAATAGATGAGGTAGGTAAGCATTGACAACAAAGCATGAATTCATTCAAAATTAGACAAAGTACACGCTACACAATGTAACTACATTTAATCTATAGTAGATTTCTTGGATTACATAAATTAATAAATGACTCAAAAATACATTTAGTACAAGGTTGCAGTACGTTGTAGGCAGCACTATGTACTATTTTCCTGTCTTCACTGTTTTATTTCAATCAAAAACCAATTGTATTTCCCGTTCACATCATATTAACATTTATAGACAAAGAAACTGAATGTGTCTGAATATGACTACATAAAATTGCCTCTCTTTGACGCAGACAGAGTGGGCGCCGTGGTTTTCCCAGCTTGTGAATTTTACACAAAACCAATAACACGCAAAGTTTAACCTAGAAATCTAAAATAGATTATGAAATTACCTTGAGAAAATTATGTACATACTCTAGCTATGTAGCTTGTAAAATAGTTATCATGTTCTTCACTTGGTTTGACACAAAAATAACACATGAAACCTTTAACAAATGTGATAATACCTTGTTACCTAGCATGGTATGACATGTTTTGATATTAGGAAGTTTAAACCTGCTACTACATACCTGTAGTAATACATATAAATTGACACAAGGGTTATCTACTTAACATGACAGTTCTGGAGATAAATATTTATATTTATTATGAAGAATGTTGTGTACCTGCCCCGAACTTCCTGTTCCCCCACGACCACAGTGCAGCCACAGATAGAACAATGAGACAGATATTTCACCAGATGTATAAATGTGAAGGATCCGTTTGCGCTTTCCACTCACTACCAAATATGGTAGTGAGAGGAAGCCCACTGACAGGCAGTGGGAGAAGATGGAACGAGATGTATTTTGTCCGACATTCTGCAAATGGTCTAATCGATGAAACATCTGATCTAAATACAGTTCTGTTCAAAATCTGTTTTTAAAAATGTCTTTGTTTGGAAGGAATGTAAAGGCAAATTGAGTTATAGCACACTCAGAGCTTCAGAGGCGGCATTGACTAACAGAAATATAAAGAAATGCGCGGAAATAAGCACCAATAGGATCTCGGTAGCTCGTGCTTGGCACTGCCCAGTATGACTCATCTGTTCCCCATCAGAAACGACTAGTTGTAATCTATCTTGGTTTAAGTTATAAAAAAATCTTGGCGCAATCGTCGGTGCATTCAGGGATCCAAGGGATGGCCCTACCCCATTATATGAGAAGGGCGGTGCTTAATTTGAGCCAGATCCTCCGGCACCTCTCATCAGGTAGCCTACCTCTTCTGGCATGAAAAATAATTTCTACTGTTTGCAATATAAAAATCCTAATTCCATTTGGATTCGTCTGTAATTGTCATGCCCCTAAAATACATAAAGTGAAAACCTGATGTTCTAAGAATGTATTAATGTTGGGCTGAACCAGGTTTACGGTTTGTGCAACATTGTAGCCTACTTAGACCAAGGCGTGGCCATTACGGTGGTGACAGAGAAGCAGACCTGTATCTCTCACAGAACTAAAATGAGATTCACTTTCTATGATCTCTCTCCGTCTCTGTGTTGTTATAGACATGATCCAGCAACTCATCTCTCCAGCATTGCACTTTTCATTTATTTATAGCTGTGGGAAGTGTGTTGAGGTGTTGCAGCACTCTACAGTCTGTTCAGAAAGAAATGAATTGGGAGTCCCATAGGGCGGCGCACAATTGTCCCAGCATCGTCCGGGTTTGGTACGGTTAGGCCGTAATTGTAAATAAGTTCTTAACTGACTGCCGCGTTAAATAAAGATTAAAAATAAAATAAATATAATATGCAGGTACGCAAAAGTCACGATAATGCAGTTTATTATAAAGGTATTTTATTTAAAATGTATTCTGATACCTCAGAGACCCCCAGGTCCCCCCCCTCTTGGGTTCACTTTTGGTTCCGGCACCTCCCAATTTACTAATGAAGCACTGGAGAAGTGGGTAGCTGCTGCTGCCTCCTAGAGGACACATCTCCTTTATATAGAGTTATACAGGCTGTTGATTGTGGCCTGTGGAATGTTGACCCACTGCTCTTCAATGGCTGTGCGAAATTCCTGGATATATAGGAGGGAACTGGAACAAGCTGTGGTACACGTCAATCCCAAACATGCTCAAAGGGTGATATGTCTGCTGAGTATGCAGGCCATGGAATTGGGCCATTTTCAATTGTGTACAGAGTCTTGCGACATGGGGCTGCGCATTGTCATGCTGAAACATGAGGTGATGGCGGCGGATGAATGGCAGGACAATGGGCCTCAGGATCTTATCATGGTTTCTCTGTGCATTCAAATTGCCATTGATAAAATGCAGTTGTGTTTGTTGTCTGTAGCTTATGCCTGCCCATACCATAACCCCACCATGGGGCACTCTGTTCACAATCAGGGATCCCCATTAGCTGCTGCCAAGGTACCTACTCAGCTACTCTTGTCCCCAGCACAAGGTGCACCTGTGTAATGATGATCATGCTATTTAATCAGCTTCTTGATGTCTCACCTGTCAGGTGGATGGATTATCTTAGCAAAGGAGAAATGCTCACTAACAGGGATGTAAACAAATTTGTGCACAACATTTGTGAGAAATAAGTTTGTCTGTCGGGAACATTTCTGGGATCTTTTATTTCACCTCATGAAACATGGGACCAACACTTTACATTATTGAGTTTGTTTGTTCAGTGTAAACAGTATTTTTTTTGTAAAAACCATACAAACTATCAATAACAGCATTTAAATACAATCAGCCTGCTATTCTGTTCTAACCAGGTTCCTACACAGGCTGAGAAGGATCCTATAAGAGCAGAACATTATCTGGTGACATTAGTCCTTGTAGTCTTGGAGGCACAGAAACTTCTCAGCTGCAGACATGATGATGTCCAGCTTCTTGGACGTCTTGTACAGTACAATTAATAACTGAGGCTATAAATACTAAAATATCCACGTTCTTCACAATAAGTGTATCCAGATCACTTGATTGACGTACGACATTTACAACTGGTTGAGGTGCATCCACCTCCATATCTTCTATAGAACTGTGGCCTCTGCCCCTATAACTCTCTTCACCACCTCCACACAGGAGATGTTGCACATTCACCCTAACAGGGCATTCTGGGAATTCAGGAACATGACCCCCTCCACAGTTGCAACATTTTACATTCACATACACTTCAATACAACATGTCTGTCTGCAAACACTTGACATGTGGCCAAACCCTTAACATGTCTTACGTGCATCAGGTTTTACACCAACTCTCTTATATATCTTATATCTTATATATCCCAGCTTTACATAGGGTGGTAGATACTCTTCATCAAACATCAATAATAGAGATAAATAACGCTCCTTTTTTACATTCTCCATTCGGGGTCAAAGTGCATTCACATCGTTCTTCTTTGGGATTTGGTTGGTCGTATATATAAATGCAAAAGAAATGTCCACCAGATCACTTGATTGAGGTACAACATTTTCAACTGGTTCCGTTTCATCCACCATCATATCTTCTCTCTCTTCACCACCTCCTTGCATTGAGTTTTACACCAACTCTCTTATGGGGTTTCTTATATATCCCAGCTTTAGATACTCTTCATCAAACATCAATAATAGAGATAAAGTTTGCTCCTTTTTCACATTTTCCTTTCGGGTCCAGTATTTGAGTCCTTCTCTGGGATTTGGTTGGAGGATCGCATCCAATTTTTAGCTGCAAACATTAGGTTTGTTGGAACCTCTCCAGATTGCTGATAATAAAGAATGATTCATTTAAGTTTGACTAAGTCCCTTTGTGGTGATTTTCCACAATAAAAACCCACCACCCCATTCCACTATTTAACCCTATCTAGTCCTGCACCAGACCACTAAACATCCTCTGCAGTAAATCCTCGCAATCCCACAATCTCTATTTTATGGGACTTTCTATCCATTTCTGCAGTACAATTGACAAACATGGCTATAAATACTAATACTAATACTACCTTGCAGAAGCACATATTATTCCCATCACTCTCTCTTGGTCTCTGCCTCCTCTCAAGATCCCTCGCCCTGTTCCCATCTTCCTCTACCACTCTTCACTGCTTCGACATACTACACTTTGTGAACTATAACACATTCCTTCATCTCATGCCATCCTGCACACTTCTCACATCTAGGGCATCTCATACCCTCCTGCACACTTCTCACATCTAGGGCATCTCATGCCCTCCTGCACACTTCTCACATCTAGGGCATCTCATGCCCTCCTGCACACTTCTGACATCTAGGGCATCTCATGCCCTCCTGCACACTTCTGACATCTAGGGCATCTCATGCCTACATTTTGCTGCAACAGGCCCATTAACCTGACACCTAAAACACTGTAGTATTTACGGAACAAAAGTGCTCATGGGATAACTGACACTTCCTACCTTCACCTTATCTGGCAGAGACACTCATCACAACTCTACATCACAGACAATGTATTCTCTGTTTCCCAACACTCTACACAGGACCCTTCTCTCAACTAATGGTGGGCATCACAGACACCTGGACTCTTCCATTTCAACTGCTCCTCCTCAACACTTAAACCTAATCCCAGTATCACTCCTTTCAATGCCGCCCTGTTCCGGAGAGCAATCCTAGTCACAATTCTTGTCCCCATCGCAAACTGGAGCGCCCGCTCCCTCTGGATATAAGAGAAACAATAAATCATTATGAGTCCACTCCGAGTTACCTTCACCAATCTTGTTTCTCATGTTCTGAGAGTCCTTTAGGAGCCTTTTGGCAAACTCCAACCAGGCTGTCTTATACGCCTTTTACTGAAGAATGGCTTCCATCTGGCCACTCCACCATATAGGCCTGATTAGTAGAGTTCTGCAGAGATTGTTGTCCTTCTGGAAGGTTCTCCCATCACCACGGAGGAACTCTGGAGCTCTGTCACAGTGACCATTGGGTTCTTGGTCATCTCACAGACCAAGGCTCTTGGAGGATTTTTGATCATATCATTGGACTAAAATGATTGACACTCAAATGCAAGCCTAACACCATGTGCAAAGGGCCTTTGGGTAATGTAGCACATATTCAATGGTATCTCTTTTTCACTTTTCACTGTCAACTGTGGTTATTTTCAGCAAACTTAACATGTGTAAATGCAGTTGAAGTCAGAGGTTTACATACACCTGAACCAAAAACATTTCAACTCGGTTTTTCACAATTCCTGACATTTAATCCTAGTAAACAATCCCCGTCTTAGGTCAGTTAGGATCACCACTTTATTTTAAGAATGTGAAATGTCAGAATAAAAAGTAGAGATAATTATTTATTTCAGCTTTTATTTCTTTCATCACATTTCCTGTGGGTCAGAAGTTTACATTCACTCAATTCATATTTGGTAGCATTGCTTTTAAATTG